>NW_025534073.1:0-285115 GCF_020615455.1 Coregonus clupeaformis
CATTTCTCTACCATAATGTCACGAGAATTTCTATCTCTAATTAATCAAACTTAATGCTCTGAATAATTCCCAGAGGGTGTAAATTCTCTGGTTTAATCATGAATTAAACAAAGGTCCGCAACCAGCTAGAATGATCTGTATTTTTATTCATGGAGAGCTCTGGCGCCCAAAGAACATACATACAGCTTTTATATCCCTTGACACACAAAGGCACTTTGCTCCGCCCACCTATAAACTGTTTCTTAGTCCCCTTCACCCTGGAATGCTTTCAACAGTTTCTAACTCCCCCCCTCTGTTAGTGGGTTCACACTACATTATAACTCTAACACCTCACACATTTATACTGTATTTGGGGTGAAATCCTTTAGTCATTATTCTTAAAATACAAATTAATCTATCAATCCACCCCTTTGACTAAATGTTTTCACATTCAGGATAAATGTATTTACAAGCATGATTAATCTCAGAGATTACCCATACAAACACTGACCGCCCCTAAGATGGTGGCTGCTATGGTTTTCTATTTACCAAACATTTCATCAAACCACCCTATCCACGATGTACTAACTTCTGAGTTCTCAGCTCATTCTTCACTTAGTGCAGTTAATTCTGCAAGAGTGACTGTCCCATCCGGTGTGGTGGTGTTAGGGATAAAATGTGCAACAATGGCTTATCATTCTATAGACATTGGCCCTTTCTGCCTGATCTAGAGCCAACCTCTTTTACTAAGTCATGAGTGGGATGGCGGATAATTTCAGAAATCCCTTTTACTGCATCCCTAGTCCCGCCAATAAATCGTTGTTGGTCGTAATAGATATAATTAATCCACTTCACAATTTTGTTTATTGTCACCCACCAAAAGAACGTGGTATTAAACCCTTCCCCTAATTCTTTCATAGCTTGTTATCCATCCGATACCCCCCTTGGTATCCCAATCGCATCCATCTAAATAGGGCTATTCTCCTTCTTGTTAAAACTCCTCCTACGTCTGTTTAATCCTTTCCTTGGTTCCTGGTGACTAGTTCTAACTAGCTGAATCAGTAGAACCAGGGCGCACGTATCTAGCCACCCTTTTGGTATTTCTGCCTTATACTGTCTTTACTGGCACACGCCCACCACACATCGGTTACAGGGGCTGTAAGGTTCAGAATTCTCTCCTGTGCTTCTGAACTTAAGTCAATCACATCACTACTATCTCCAATTGATAATTGGTGATGTCTTTGTTTCTCTTTACCCCCCATCTGGATGTTCAGTCCCGCCCGGTCTCATATCCCCGTCCCCAAGTGTGTTTAAACACTTGAGTCTAGGAACAATCCGCCGTGGGGGCCGAACACAAATATAATGGGATTTTATAATCCCAAGTTGCTTATTGACATAGGTACCCCACCCATTGGGTCCCTAACCCTTATTCTGAATCCGACAGTCTGCCCTTCTCTGACTCCCATTTTGTAGGCCACTCGTCCTTGACGGTCAGTATGTCGGGTCACTTCTCTTCTCTTTTACTTCTTAACAATGGTAAGGGCATAGCGTAATTGGTGGTGGATCTTGAAATATCAAGACCATTGCCGAGACTATGATGCAGCTCAAGTTACCCCTATTCCCAAAAACCGCCAACCCTCTCCTGTCCTCAGTCTTTCTGCTTGGTATCACCCCATACTCACACCCTAAGAACACACTACAGTGATGATAGGTCGGGGTAGGAGATCTTTGTTAACAGAGGTGATCCCCGGACCCTATTGGGCCAGTTCTTCTCTCTAACTCTGCGTGTGTTCAGTGGTGCTTGTATGTGTTCTTACCTTTTTGCAGTGGGTAACGTGGACCCAGGTTGCTCTTTCTGCTATTCTAACGGCAAAGGCAGTGACCAATATCACCTGATAGGGCCCTTCCCAACAGGCCTGCTTCCAGTCTTTCTTCTTTAGGGACTGGATGCCGCTCACATCAGTATTCTCTTTCTAGACTGTATCTAAAAAAGTTTTTTTTTTTAAAGTATTTTGTCCTCTCCTTCATATATTATTTAATCCTACCACTAGCCTCTTGCCCCCTCTTGACACATGGTTCTGCTCATGTGTCAATATTACCACCTACCTAAACAATCACTTACAGTGGGGGAAAAAAGTATTTAGTCAGCCACCAATTGTGCAAGTTCTCCCACTTAAAAAGATGAGAGGCCTGTAATTTTCATCATAGGTACACGTCAACTATGACAGACAAAATGAGAAGAAAAAAAATCCAGAAAATCACATTGTAGGATTTTTAATGAATTTATTTGCAAATTATGGTGGAAAATAAGTATTTGGTCAATAACAAAAGTTTCTCAATACTTTGTTATATACCCTTTGTTGGCAATGACACAGGTCAAACATTTTCTGTAAGTCTTCACAAGGTTTTCACACACTGTTGCTGGTATTTCGGCCCATTCCTCCATGCAGATCTCCTCTAGAGCAGTGATGTTTTGGGGCTGTCGCTGGGCAACACGGACTTTCAACTCCCTCCAAAGATTTTCTATGGGGTTGAGATCTGGAGACTGGCTAGGCCACTCCAGGACCTTGAAATGCTTCTTACGAAGCCACTCCTTCGTTGCCCGGGCGGTGTGTTTGGGATCATTGTCATGCTGAAAGACCCAGCCACGTTTCATCTTCAATGCCCTTGCTGATGGAAGGAGGTTTTCACTCAAAATCTCACGATACATGGCCCCATTCATTCTTTCCTTTACACGGATCAGTCGTCCTGGTCCCTTTGCAGAAAAACAGCCCCAAAGCATGATGTTTCCACCCCCATGCTTCACAGTAGGTATGGTGTTCTTTGGATGTCATTGTCTGTCATAGTTGACGTGTACCTATGATGAAAATTACAGGCCTCTCTCATCTTTTTAAGTGGGAGAACTTGCACAATTGGTGGCTGACTAAATACTTTTTTTCCCCACTGTAGGTAATATTGGTAATTTATCATCCAATTGCCATCCCTTATTTATTTTTGAGACGGTCCCTTGCTTCTTTATTGCTCCTCCCACTTCCTTTGTCTTTTATGGTGGCTAAATTCGACTTTCATTCAGTTCAGAATCAATAGTAATCCAATCAATCAATCTTGTAAAAACACTCATGTTTAGTTCAAACTCTGTTCTACCCCGGCTCTCCCGGGCTTGACCTGAAGACTGATGGTTGGACATGACAGGTCACAGGTCCATACTTAGGTTTGAAAGATTTAACACAAACCCCCCTTCATGCTGTAATCAATCAAGAAAATAGCAAAGGAGAGACAGGTTTTAGCCTGAACTCTGCTCAACCCTGGTGCCGCTCCCTTCACAATGTTTGAAGAGAGACAAAAGACAGCCATGGATTGAAGTAAGAGCAAGCACTTCGACCCTAGGTCACCTAAGTCTTCTGCCTAGCAACAAAGAATAAAAAAATCTCTATGTTCGTGATTAACCCAGTTATATCTAATAGCCCACTAAAAAGAAACTCCCTCATCACCATCTTTAAATCACGACCAATGTCATATATCCCTCTTTACTCTCTACCATTTGGGTAAAATCCCTGTTATATGTAGGAAAAGCTAAGACTGTTTGGGAAGTGAGTAACTTTTTTCTCTTCATAAATTGTTCTTCCTCCTCAGAGTTCCAAATGATTTGACCATGGGCCAAAAAGCTCATCCTTCTTCATCTATTTCTGGACAGCTAGTCCCTATCTTAAATTATCCTATCCAGCTTCCTATTATTACTATCTTCCTGATCTTATTACTAAATCAATGAACTAGGCAATAGCTGTTTCGCATTACATTGTGCCTTCCTCTGATTACTGCAGCTCATTGCATTAATTTAGTTTCAAATACCATCTTGTTGTTTTATTAAAACATAATAAAAATGAAATGTAAATGACAACATTTGATAACATCTCAACTAACTTCTATCCCGTAAAAGTAATCCAAGAGTAGTACAATTGACTAGCAACAGGTATCTTTCATTCAGGGAAAGCTCTCTCCCTCTTCTGTTATTTTAATGTTTCAAATCCTATTATTACCAAATTATAATCTTCTTCACACTTTTCACAGCACTATAAATTACCCTCAATTTGATAAAATAAACCATCCCAAAGTCCTCCTCTCATGCCCCCAGAACCACCAGTGTGGATGACCAATCAACACCAGAAAGTCAAAACAGAGCCCAGAGGCCATTGAAATCACCTAACAAACCGTTCCATCCCACAGCATAGTAAACACCACCTATGAACTGTTGAAAATCCCCTAAATTCACCATAACAACCCTTTATAAACATCATACTAGGTGTGTTGTTTTTTATTTGAAAAACAACAATCAAAGATAGCCAGGCCCCACTTAATTTGGTAGCTCCCTTTTACGACCTAAATACTGCCTAACTTCACTACTGCTCCCCCTAGCCCTTGGCAACATTCCAATGAGATAAGCTAATCTCTTTCTCCTGGTTATACATTTTGTCAACCTTCAATTACCATCAGTAATCTAAAGATGGTAAGTACACACACAACATGATACAGATATCCCCAGTCCTAACTCCTCAATAATCGTTTGTATCAATCTAATTCCTCATAACTAATCTCACAATGATTATTGAACCCCTAAATCTGCTCCATGTGATCTCATCTCAAATTATCCATTATCAATTATTTTACCAACACCATAGGAAAATCTGTCTCCCCTTCTATTGTTCCTGTTGAAGTGCTAAGTCAATAGTAGCCAATTCAAACACCTCACAATTTGGATCAAAGGGTTCTACTCTTTCTCCCTCAAGGACTAGTCACGCCTTATCTTTACATTTACATTTACGTCATTTAGCAGACGCTCTTATCCAGAGCGACTTACAAATAGGTGCATTCACCCTATAGCCAGTGGGATAACCACTTTACAATATCTTCCTCTTCCTCACGCTCAAAGCTGGGAAATAGACGTCTGTTAGGCTTCTCTCTCTTTTCTTTCTTTCCTCCTCCCCTGGGTCTACATTGAAAAGAGTTATGGCCTGTCTTACCACAGTATCTGCATGGGGCCTCACACTCTCTGGCGAAATGCCCTCCTTTGTTACAGTTGAAGCATCGACCTCCCCCGCTGTAGCCTTCACTTTTCCCTGCCTTTAACCGCTATTTCCCCAAGAGTGGCCATTAGGTACTCTGCTCCTTTCTGCTCTTTCTTGGCTCTGTCCTGTCTGTTATTCTGCTCATGATGGATTACATGTCTCTCTGAGGCTATTACACAATTCAGTTATTTTCCCAACATACTCTCTGTGATCGGCCCATGGCAAAAGTGTCCTCTGGGCATCCCCTGAAACCCATTGCCCTCTAACGGCAGCCCAAACCTTACTATTCCTGTTTTGGGGTGGGTCATTCCTTCTACCGCTCTGGCCACGTCCTCTGTGTTCATGGCCTGTCTGCTAAATGGCATATTATTATTATTATTATTATTATTATTATTATTATTATTATTATTATTACTGTATACATCTAAGGTTGCTGGGGCCCCTTTCATTCCCCGCCAATAGATTAGGTAAGGCTATCAGTGGGTACTGGCCCCCTCCTACTCTCTCTCTCACTGCTTCTTTAAATTTACCCCTACGCGGTTCTCCCTCCTGTTTCCACTCGGAACAGGTTTTGTCTGTTTTTCGTTTTAACGTAATATTCTTCCGTTATTTAAAGTACGTTAGTCTATTTATTTAAATCAAATTATTCCCACCTAATTAGTTACATTCGGTGCATATTTATATTTCAACGATAAACCAAATTATTTCAGTCTAATTATTTAACCAGTATTTTGCAGGGTCAAACATCAAACATTAAATAATAAACCAAATTGCTTCAACTTAATTATTTAAAACCAGTATTATGCTATGTCAAACATCAAACGTTACAGTTCAGTTATATCAGTTCAAACGTTTCAGTTTAGTCATACTCGTTATTCATAATTTTTACCTTTATATTCCCAATTTACTATTACTTTAATCATTGCAACCTGTTGCATTGATGTTTTTAAAATATAAACCTATTGTTTAATAACTTCATACTTATAACCAATGTTTATTCAATCCATCATCCTAATAGTAAAAATGATATCCCATTGTTCACGTAACGAAACCAAATTATCGTTTTAGAATTCACCACTTATTTTCATACACCACTGGTGTTACCCAACCTATACAGTAAAGTAATAACCATTTGAATTTATCAAAGCACTTCCTTCCAGTCAAGTATTTAGACCTCTACTTGAAATCTTACAGCTCAATCTAACTCGCTGGACTGTCTAAATTTTTTCCCGCTAACCAGAGCCATAAATTATTCTCCTTTGTCCTCAACTCAATTTTCACAGCTCTATCGCCATTTCAGTTCGCTATTATTCAACTTCTTGAACTGTTCTCTCTGATTCGGCCCTAATTAATAAAACAAATACTTCATATTGTTGATAAGCATACATTTAATGATATTCCTATCATCTGAACTATGTACTGTCTCTCACCACATTCGTACTTGTAACATATTTTCATAGACCTATCTAGAATACTTCTAAAGCTATCTAATTCAACTTTTAATACACGTAAAAACTCTCTCTACACCATTCCCTATTGAATAAGTGAGTATTTCTATTTAACCCCAACCACGCTACAAATCTTCCATTCAACATCAACAAACCAAATACTCAGTAGTATCCGGTTACCATTCATACCAGCCGTTGAATTCACTCATACACACAGATTTCACCTTATGCCATTGAAATGCCCAACAAAACATAATAGTTCAATGGAACCCTCTATTGGCTCTCTACTATTTATACATTACTTCTATAACCACATTAGTTATGGTCCGATTACCGCCGGTTCCAATCCCCGAGCCGACCAGGGAAAAATCTGCCGATGTGCCCCCGAGCAAGGCACCCAACCCCAATTGCTCCTGCACGTTGCTCTGGACAAGAGCGTCTGCTAAATGACACAAAATGCAAATGTGAATATTCTCTACTTTCTCACCCATGACGTACGTCTACGTTTGGGTGAGAAAGTTCATACGTATATATCGTTAGAAATGTATAGGTACCTCTCAAATAATCGCTTCGTGGTGTTTTTAGCCAATTCTTAATCGACACAAATTACTTCTTCAAACATTTTACCTGTGGAACCAAAAAATAGACTGTCATTTCCCGGCCATTGCCCTTTCCCTTAGCTCTGCAGTCGCGATGGTTATGACCTGTTTTGTTACAGTATTTACACGGGGCCTTACACTCTCTAGCAAAATTCTCTAGTCTTTCCTGACTCTCCAAAAGCCATACTCTCGCTGTGTCTAGCCCCTCCCCTCGCTGTTTCTTCAAATCCGTTCCACAGTTTAGCCTCTAATTTCTCCACATCGAGATGCCCAATAAATCCATACCTCTTCTCCCAAATGGATCCATAAAACACATTTCTTCGATCTGGTACGACTGGTAAACTACAAAGCCGCACCGCTTGCAGCATTACGGCTACCGACTCCATGCGCGCCCATATCACCGATGCTGTCAAAAAACAAGTGAAGCAAACTAATTCGGAGTTTGCCGTCATTCCGGGTGGATTAACTAAAGAACTCCAGCCGCTAGATATTGGTGTCAACAGGGCGTTCAAAGCTAGACTGCGAGCTGCGTGGGAGCAGTGGATGACAGAAGGCGAACACACGTTCACCAAGACGGGGAGACAGCGCCGGGCGACTTACGCCACTATCTGCCAATGGATCGTGGATGCCTGGGCTGATATATCAATCTCAACTGTGGTCCAAGCTTTTCACGAAGGCAGGAATAATCTCTGAACTGCCAGGCAACAGCAGTGACACTGACTCAGATAATGACGAGAGGGAGCCGGGCAGGTTGGATGCCGTAGTCGCCCAACTGTTCAATTGGACACTGAAGAAGAAGAATTCGAGGGATTCGTGGACGGGGAATGAACTGAAAAAGTGAGCTTTACGTGTTATACGTAACTGAACAATGTTGAGTTATGCACTAACGTTTGATTTAGTGGTATCAGACTGTTTCTTTTACTACGTGTTTACTGAATCAGGGAAAAGTTCCCCTCCACGTTTGGGAGAAGAGTGAGCAAGGCTGGGAGATATTGTTAATATGCACATTAACGTTTGAACAACGTTACCATGGGAGTGAACAGAGTTGTCAGAACGCTTAATAAAGTTTGACTATAACTGACTGTTTTGTTGACATTCCCTTTAGCACAGCTCCATCTAGTGGATGCATAACGCAACCCCAGTCAAACGTTTGACTGCAGTATCTTCTATTCTATGCGCCTTATAATCCGGTGCGCCCTATATATGAAAACAGTTCTAAAATAGGCAATTCATTGAAGGTGCGCCTTATAATCCGGTGCGCCTTATAGTGCGGAAAATACGGTACACCAAAAACCATGAATAAAAATTACTGACCTTCTCTTTGCAGTTCGGATTTAAATGCTTTTTCAAACTCGTTAACGTCTTTATCGTTCATAAGATTCATCACCGGCCTGTTTATAACCTTAACGTCGAAGGCCAGGTCTATTCTATACGGATGCTATCATCCGCCCGTGCACGGTTTTCGGTGTCCTCAGAACGATAAAGACGTATTTTAAGTTTCACTCGAAGGACCATTTGTCACGAAAATGTATATCTAATTAATCAAACTTAATGCTCTGAATAATTCCCAGAGGGTGTAAATTCTCTGGTTTAATCATGAATTAAACAAAGGTCCGCAACCAGCAAGAATGATCTGTATTTTTATTCATGGAGAGCTCTGGCGCCCAAAAAACATACATACAGCTTTTATATCCCTTGACACACAAAGGCACTTTGCTCCGCCCACCTATAAACTGTTTCTTACTCCCCTTCACCCTGGAATGCTTTCAACAGTTTCTAACTCCCCCCCTCTGTTAGTGGGTTGACACTACATTATAACTCTTAACACCGTTCACACATTTATACTGTATTTGGGGTGAAATCCTTTAGTCATTATTCTTAAAATATAAATTAATCTATCACATAAGCATCCTCCAACGTTGTTTTAGAGAACTTGGCAGATTGTCTAACCGGCCTCACAACCGCTGAGCACGTGTAAGGCGTCGTGTGGGCGAGCAGTTTGCTGATGTCAACGTTGTGAACAGAGCGCCCCATTTGTTGCGGCAAGGTTATGGTATGGGCAGACATAAGCTAAGGACAATGAACACAATTGCATTTTATCTATGGTAATTTGAAAGCTTAGATATACCGTGACGAAATCCCAAGGCCTATTTATTTTAACATATCTGTGACCAACAGATGCATATCTGTATTCCCAGTCGTGAGATCCATGGATTAGAGCCTAATTGATTTATTTCAATTGGCTGATTCGGGTCATATGAACTGTAACTCAGTAAATTCTTTGAAATTGTTGCATGTAGCATTTATGTTTGTTCAGTATATAATAGTGTTTGTAGTAAGTGCTGTGCCTCTCTCCGTTCTAGTATGGCTAGATCATAGGCTGTGTTTACACAGGCAGCACAATACTGATTTTATTCATTTTTTTACCACTAAATGGTCTTTTGAGCAATCAGATCAGCTCTTTTGCCAATAATTGGGCCAAAGATCAGTTGGGCTGCCTGTGTAAACGCATCCTCAGTCGTGTATCATATGGATCTGATCAGTGGGCCAGGTAGTGAAGACCCTGACATTGTCTCCTCTGTGTTGTGTGGTAAAGTAGACTGCCCTGAGGAACCAGAAGAGAAGGAGCAGAAGGAGGAGGCACCACAGCCCTCCTCCCCCTCGGGAGCCGCCAACGCAGCCGCCCCCTCCGGCCGAAGAAACCCACCAGGGGGCAAGTCCAGCCTCATCCTGGGTTGAAGTCGGCTTTCGTTGGAACTTTTTATTTTTGAAAGAATTGCCCCCATTTTCCCCTTCCCCACCTCACAGTCCCACTGTTCACCCCCTCTCTGTCCGACACGATCCACCACGTCCCCTCTGAGCCATGGAATCTGAGCCATGGAATTTGCCCCCGTCCTGTCCCCCCCACCTTTTTGTTTTGACCCTTTTTTTTTTCTATTAAAAGAGAATTGTTGACAGAAGCACTTTATATGTATCTTTTTCCCCTCCCCCCCATTTCAGTCCGTCCTGTAGTGTGCCTACATTGCTCCTGCTGGAAAAGGCATGACGTTTTAGCTTGTCTCATTCTCCATCTGTTGTAAATGGTAAAAAAAAAAAAAAAAATCAAAGATTTGATGCGTGAATTTCTAAATACAATAAAGATTGATATGAATTTGTTTTCATTTTGCTCCTGGTTTATTTTTATTGGAGGAAAGATGTATTTTGTGAGGATCTCACTAATGTTTTTAGTTATGCATGGCATACCACAAGGATCATCTACTGTAAACCAACTATTTGAAACCAAAAGTGAAACATCTTGAGTAAGGATTTGGTCAGCTTGTTTTTTACAGTTAGAACATCCCATTTGACATTTTAAGACACTTCCAAAGTACTTTTAAAAGTGTCCACAAAGTGAATGTATTTTTCAAGACGGAACACAAGCTTTGGGTGGGTGGGTAATACCCAGGCGAAGGAGATGGGACTGTATGGAAGGGAGTTTAGTCCATCTGTAGTTATTCCTGTAAATCCACCATGGCTACTCCTGCCTCCGGTAGTTGATCTAGAAGTGTTGGAGAGACTACACAAAGATAGGGAGGGTGTTGATCCATCTGATTTGTTTAAGAGACGTCTGGAAACTATCAGGATTTTGTGGCCATTTACTCAGATGGTTCAAAAGATCCAAGGACAGGATGTACTGGGTCAGCATTTGTAGTGCAGGAATGTGGGGTGGAAGTCAGGAAACGTATTACAGATCATCTGGCTGTACATACGGTGGAGCTGATGGCCATACTGTTGACCTTGCAGTGGGTGGAGGAAGTCAAACAAGACAGTTATTTGCTCTGATTCATTTGTGGTGTTAATGAGTCTCCAGTCCTTTAGCTCACATAGCAGACAATACCTGCTTTATGAGGTGCTACAAACCCATGGCAGGATTAAACAGATGGGTATACAGATAAGATTTACTTGGTTTCCAGCCCATGTGGGGGTGGAGGGGAACGAGGCAGTAGATGAACAGGCTAAACAAGCACTTAGTAGTGGGGATGTTGATGTTGAAGTTTCAATGAGCAAGGCAGAGGCCTAGAACGTCATTAGATATAGTTTCAAATATTTTGTTATCTTTTTTAAGAGCAACGGGGCTGGCAAGTAGGATTTAGTTTCTCCCCGTCTCTGGCCCACACTCCAGTAAGGTAGGTGGCGGTAATGCACCATGACGTTGGATGCCAACCGCCGATAAACCGCACTGAAGAAGAAGAAGAAGAAGAAGAAGAAGAAAGTATTTTCGTGGCTCATGAGAATTGTTCTTGAGGACTGGGCTATAGGGAGTTCGGAATCTATTTGTAAGTATTATGTTGTTGATTTATGCAGCTGTAACTTTTGTTCGTGACTTTGAACATAGTCTAGTAAAACGCATGGCACACCCACAAATGTTTGTAGAGTTGCTGACTAACAGAGTAAACTATGAAAAGTAAAGTCGCACACTATATGCTCCCAACAATGTAATGGGTAAACCTAATAACAATCGTTTCGGCAATGCAGTGATGTTTTTGTTTTTACACTACTATCACTTGTATTGCGTGTTTTAATTTTCTATTTCTAATTTCTTACTCTGCATTGTTGAAGTGCCCGTAAGTAAGCGTTTAACTGTTATTCGACACTAAGTATTATTTCACGAATAAAAATAGATTATTGCCAAAACGTTGGTTATTAGGTTTCCTATTTAAATTGTTGCGAGCGTATATAGAGTGCGACTTTATTTGTATACATTGACCTTGCTCGCTTAGTAAGCAAGAAGAGCGTGTTCATTAGGTCAACGCTTTTATTAGTCAATGTATATTATTCAGGCTATCCACTGTCTCTCTGATTAATTTGGCTCAACCACTGATTGTTGTCAGGTGTAAACCTTTTCCTGTGGAGAGACCACTGTTTCTCAGAAGCCTTGTTTGTTTTTCTACTAAGGAGAAAAGCCCTAACATGGCATTGGTCGTCAGATTGTCCACTCTCATGTTTGTCCTCACCACAGGGACTGAGACATCCAAAAGTAAGGCATTCTGCAGGCACAATTTGTAATACTTTTGCCTACACTACAACTTCCAAAATGCTCACACCAAATGGTCTAGGAGTTTTTTTTAAACCCAAACTACACTTGTCAGTCGTAATATTTTCTATACTACAGTCCTACAGTGCTGTTTAATTTTGTTTGTCTATCTATTGCTTAAACAGGTCTAAGTCAGGGCCCAGAGTTAAAGTTAAAGCAGGTCATCCAGGTGGAATCTGGGGAGGATGCAGTCCTACAGTGCTCTGTGAAGTTTGGTGAGAAATCCCCTGGTAATGTAGAGATAGAGTGGGTTGTGTTGTGGAAGCTGGACCACAATGGTGATCACGAAGATAAACCTGTGTTCCAATCCAACATAATCAATAAACAATCCTCTGATACCAGGATGCCGCCGAGCCCAAAATATCAGCTTTTTGCCAATGAGAAAGACCAAGTTGTGTCCCTGTTGGTCAAAGAAACCAAGCCTGAAGACGTGGGTCAGTATGAGTGCGTGGTGAACACTAACAGTGGAAACACAAAGTGCACCATCATGCTGAATGTCACAGGTGAGCTCAAAGCTTTTACAGTCCCTGAGTATTTCCCAGTCAGGAAAAACTCAGGTCCTTACACATAGGTTGTGAAGAAGGGACTTTGAATTCAAAACTAACACTGACCATTTACTTTTATTTAACAATTAAATGCAACTCACATTTTCAGATGTATCTGAGAAGGACTGGTTCAATGCACAGTCCACAATATTTTTTTCCCAGAAGACAATAAACCTGTCCTGTTCTTTTCTAATTGTATTATCTAATTAATATAGTACTACCATAGAGGTGATTTGAAGGTCAATTTCACCCCACGGAAAGACAAAGCCAGTACCAGCTGGTGTCTAAACAACACAAGCCTCTTGTCCACTGCACAGGTCTACACCACAGCCATTACCATAGAGTTCAAAGTTGGCCTTTAATCTTTGTTAGAAATCGCTGCCAGTAAATCCACTTCTTATTTGTGAATGACAAGACTTATTGATGACTTAGTGACTCGGGGGGGTCCCCAGTAATCCTCTTACATAGAACACGTGGTGGACAGCTCAAGGGGGCTGGGAGGGGGGGTCATTCCTTGTGAAGGGATGATTACAGTTAGACTAGCCTACTAGTGTAAAATCTTGTCAGCATTTACTGTATGTCTATGGCAAGGATTTTCTCAGTGCTTGTACTCATTGGACATAATGTAGAGAGACAGCTGTGGCACCAGTGTGGCGGTCACACAGTGCATTGCATCATATCTCCTCACAGTGTAACAATATAGTATTCTCCTTTTTACGTCATGATTTCCACTGTGCAGAGGATCCATCAAGAATTCTTGCTTTTCTGACATTACCGTCTATTACTGTCCATATATTATATAAATTGACAGCTACCTTTAAACCAATACCTTACAAACATGACTTAATTGATCGCATCCCTGAATGTGACTTGATTTTCACTTCTGATTTTGTATGTGTTACAGAAACAGCCCTTGAGAATCCTGAAAATCCTGGGACTCAAAAGGAAATTCCAAAGAACAGTTACATGGGTGTGGCTGCTGTATTTGTGGTAGTAGGCTCTCTTGCCATTGGACTGCTGCTTCTCAAGCTGTTTCAAGCCATAAGACTCAGACAACGTGAGCACCCAGGGTCATGTTCATTAGGGCACACTGTTGCAAAACGCTTCAAGACTTTATTCAGATCACTTCTTTCCATTTCGTGCCTAGTGAACACGACCCTGCTTTCGAAAGTCTCCGCAGAGAGGAATGCAGAGGTCTGGGAAGATTAGTAGAGTACTTCCTGTGCTGGCTAAATGCCAGGATGTTGCTAAATAATAAGTGGAATGGAGAACTAACTCATCAGACAAGAGGACTGAGCTTAGTTTGAATTGTGTTTTAGTTTCTCTATTCCTCTCCTCCTCCTTCCCAGAAAGGAATTCAGGATTTGTTATTGTATTGTCAGTGCGTGATAAATCACAAACCATGGTAGAGCACACAGTATCAACCCCTGTAAAAGGCTGCTTCTGGTTTCTCTTTCCAGATGAACCATTGACACAGGAGGACTCTGTTGTGGCAGAAGGTATGTTTGTGTTTATTATTTTCATCTACCTAATGGAACAGGGATTCCTGTCAAAACTATCAAATGTATAGTAAAATGCTGTTTATAAAATGCAAGGGATAAAATGTGTACAGTAAACTGTAGTGCCAACAGTGAAATATTATGTATAAAATGTGTACAGTAAAATAGTGTATAACAGTGTTGGTATTCCTATTGTCTCCTATGGAACCAGAGCCTGAGGATACAGCAGTCCCAGCAGAGCACGACCTCAGCGCCATGACAGGACTGTTTCTGTAGCGACAGATGTATTATCAGGAGTGCTATGGGCTCTCTTCCCTGTCGGTGTCATGTCTGCTCTGTCTTAAATGTCAACCAGCTAACTGAATGTGACTGCTTTGCCTGGAAAATGGAAAAATCTGGCGCAACACTCTATTCTGTTCCACCTCTGCAGGAGAAAGAGTCCATTCATTGTCCTGCTACCAAGCTAACAGTATTAACAGCATTGTCTGTAGTTGTTAACCACACCAGATTATTCTTTCATAAAAAATATGATCTATTGTGAATAAAACCTGAAATGAGAGTATATAGGACTATCTGTGGAAGGACACATGCATATGCACATATTTAGTGGACATTGATTTGACAGTGAAGACACTAGTGTGACCCAGTAGCAGTGTGTGAAATTGATCTTGACCAAACACATATTTTGTGCATCACAATTTGAGTAAGTAATTTATTCAGAAGCCAATATTGGGTTTTAGTGGATTTGAGAGTTGCTTTAGTTGACATGCCTCTGTTCCATTAGGCCCAGTGTTTTCCTGTGTCATGGTTCTGGAACTGGACATGGGCACTGTAGGTATGATAAGTATTCAACCCCCTTAGATTTCTTCACATTTTATTGTTACAAAGTGGGATTCAAATTGATTTAATTGTCATTTTGGAGAGGGGGTTTTGTCCTGTGGTTTGGTGGTGGGGGGTGCAGGCTGGTCTGGAGAGATCTGGCTGGGGTTTTGTCCTGTGTGTTTGTGTCATTACATAAAATACTCTGTCAAATTGGAAGAAAAATTCTAACATTGTTTTCAAAGATTTTTGAAAAATAAAACACTAAAATACCTTTACGTATTCAACCCCCTGAGTCGATAAATGTTAGAAACACCAGCTGTGGGTCTTGGGTAAGTCTCATAAGAGCTTTGCACACCTGTTTTGTGCAATATTTGTCCATTATTCTTTTCAAAATTCTTCAAGCTCTGTTAAGGTGTTGGAGATCCTTGCTAGACAGCCATTTTCAAGTCTTGCCATAGATTTTCAAGCAGATTTAAGTACAAAACTGTAACTTGGCCACTCAGGAACATTCACTATCTTCTACGTAAGCAACTCCAGTGTAAATTTGGCCTTGTGTTTTAGGTTATTGTCTGGCTGAATGGTGAATTTCTCGACCAGTGTCTGGTGTGAAGCAGGTTTTCCTCTAGGATGTTACCTGTGCTTAGCTCCATCCCATTTTTTTGTATCCTGAAAAACTCCCCAGTATTTGCTGATGTCAAGCATACCCATACCATGAATCAGCCACCTCTATCCTTGAAAATAAGCAGTCAGTGATGTGTTGTGTTGGATTTGCCCCAAAGATAAGGCATTGCACCTAGGTCAAAAAGTGTATTTGCTCTGTTTTTTTTGCAGTATTACTTTAGTGCCTTGATGCAACAATATTTGTATTAATCTTTTCACTGTCATTTAGGTTATTATTGTGGAGTCACTTCAATGTTGTTGATCCATCCTCAGTCTTCTCCCATCACAGCCATTCAACTCTGTAGCTGTTTTAATAAAAACACCAATGGCCTCATGGTATTTGTTTTTATTAAGGATCCCCATTAGTTCCTGCCAAGGCAGCAGCTACTCTTCCTGGGGTCCAGCAACATTAAGGCAGTTATATACAATTTAAAATATTACATTTCATAACGCATCGTGTTCCCTCAGGCCACTACTCTACTATCACATATCTACAATACAAAATCCATGTGTAGAGTGCGTGTCTTATCGTGTGTGTATGTGTCTGTGCCTGTCTCTTCACTGTCCACGCTGTTCCATTAGGTGTATTTCTATCTGTTTTTAAAATTTCATTCCACTGCTTGCATCAGTTACTTGATGTGGAATATAGTTCCATGTAGCCATGGCTCTATGTAGTACTGTGCACCTCCCATAGTCTGTTCTGGACTTGGGGATTGTGAAGAGACCTTTGGTGGCATGTTTTGTGGGGTATGCATTGGTGTCCGAGCTGTGTGCCAGTAGTTTAAACAGACGCCTCGGTGCATTCAGCGTGTCAACACTTCTTACAAAAACAAGTAGTGATGAAGTCAATCTCTCCTCTGCTTTGAGCCACGAGAGATTTACATGCATATTATTAATGTTAGCTCTCCGTGTACATTTAAGGGCTAGTCGTGCAGCCCTGTTCTGAGCCAATTATAATTTTTGCCTCTTCGTGGCATCTGACCACATGAATGACCAGTAGTCCAGGTGCGACAAAAACTAGGGCCTGTAGGACCTGCCTTGTTGACAGTGTTGTTAAAAAGGCAGAGCAGTATAGTATGTAACGCCGTTTGGGTCTTCGAGTGCCAAAAAAGATACACGTCCAATAACACTATGCAAACTATATGCAAATGTTGGCCAATCACAAATAAGGCGCATGTGAAAAAACATTCATTCATCATCACCAACAAACTAATAAATAATGTCGAACCTTGAAAACATGAGAGACCGCTTTTTAAGATTTGCCAGCCAAGTACAACCATCTTCACAACCACCCCAGGAGGATCGGGTGGTTCAAAGGTAGGATTAATTATTGTAGGTAATACCAGGCAAAAGTCAACAATGACCGGCACAGCTACCTAAGGCCCGGTGGAGTGCCCGAGAATGAGCGACGTCGATTATGCTGAGTGTCATTATTATAACTTCTATAACGCTTGCACCTGTCAGATTTAAATCATTCAGGAGTCGGAATAATGCTGGAGTCCAGAGGCGGCAAACAGGGAGAAGCAGGCAGATAAAAGAGGGTTTGGGGCGGCAGGTAGTTTAGTGGTTAAGAGCGTTGTGCCAGTAACCGAAAGGTCCCTGGTTCTAATCCCCGCGCCGACTAGGTGAAAAATCTGTCGATGTGCCCTTGAGCAAGGCACTTAACCCTAATTGCTCATGTAAGTCGCTCTGGATAAGAGCGTCTGCTAAATGACGTAAATGTAAATGGTTTGCCTGATCGCTGACACTACCATCCAGCTGCTGGGTAGGTCAATTTCCCCTATATCCATGCAGTACATGAGGACGCACACGGTGCTTGCTTTGTAAGTAAGCTAGGTGTGAATCTATTTTGTGATTAAACATAGACTTATCGAAGGTTATTTTACTGATTTAAAGATCATGGACCGTTTCTCTGTGTATATTAGGATACTTTTTATTAGATTTAAATAATGTTTCCATATCTCAGTATCTTTAGAGTATCCTGTGAGGCAGATCAAAGTGTCCTATCCTCAGGAGAAGCTTCTTGAAGGTTTTGGGGTAAACATTCCCCCAGATGAATCCAAATGTAGAGGCCTTTAAGACAGACAGGAGGAGGAGGCTAGTTCCCCTAAAGCTGGACAGCATGAGCTGTCCAGACAAGGGCTCCGGAGTGGCGCAGCGGGCTAAGGCTCTGCATCTCAGTGCTTGAGGCGTCACTACATACTCCCTGGTTCGATTCCAGGCTGTATCACAACCGGCCGTGATTGGGAGTCCCATAGGGCGGTGCACAATTGGCCCAGCGTCGTCCGGGTTTGGCCGGTGTAGGCCGTCATTGTAAATAACAATTTGTTCTTAACTGACTTGCCTAGTTAAATAATTAAAAAATCACTGCCCTGTATTTAGGATTGAATGTAGTTGATAGCTTATGTTTTAGGAAGTGGGAGGTAGATTGAGCTTTATTATGTCACGTGATAAATGCCAGAGGTAATGAATTAACTAAAAAATAAACGGGATTTCCCTCTGTATACAAAAGTTATAAAGTAATTGAGCAACTAGGGATTTATTGTATTTTTATGTTAAAGGAAACTAAGGGAGGAGACACCCTCCGAGGCAGAGTATCTGCCTATGGAGATGGGCCTCCATGTTGCCTCACCACAAGCTTCAGTGACACTAGAGGTTTGGAATGTTAAATGACCTAACAATCCGAATGGCTTTGTTTTTTACTGTCCCTGTATTGATTTCAGTCTCTAGAGGAAATGCGGGAGATACGGCGTCTTCAAGACAAGGCCTACCAGCTCTCTCTGGCTGCAGACCAGGAGAAAGTATGTACAGTGGGGAGAACAAGTATTTGATACACTGCCGATTTTGCAGGTTTTGCTACTTACAAAGCATGTAGAGGTCTGTAATTTCTATCATAGGTACACTTCAACTGTGAGAGACAGAATCCAGAAAATCACATTGTATGATTTTTAAGTAATTAATTAGCATTTTATTGCATGACATAAGTATTTGATACATCAGAAAAGCAGATGCAATAAAATGCAAATTAATTACTTAAAAATCATACAATGTGATTTTATGGATTTTTGTTTTTTTAGATTCAGTCTCTCACAGTTGAAGTGTACCTATGATAAAAATTACAGACCTCTACATGCTTTGTAAGTAGGAAAACCTGCAAAATCGGCAGTGTATCAAATACTTGTTCTCCCCACTGTATATAATATAGCTTAGTAAATCTGTTAAAATCACACATCATTGGCATTCCAACAGGAAACACATACTTTTTCATACACAAAACAGATGAATTCAATACTTATTTTTGCCACAGGAGATGAAACGTTGTCGTTTTGCGGAGTGGGAGAGCAGGCGGAGTAAGGGATTTCACCAAGTTGATATCATCTGTGTATTATGTAAGGGATAAACGCAGACGTTCTGTACATTAGCTTGGAAATAATGGATGACGCAGCGGGACAAGGCGAAGCTGAGTTTGACGCTTGGGCAGTGAGCTACCCCGAAGGAGCAGAGCCTATATCGCCAAGACTTGCATTATTCATTGCTTAATAAATGGTTAAACGTATTTCTACGTGCCGTTTTCTTTCTGAACTGGTTTTAATGCCCATTCTAGAACAACAATGCTGTGGTATAAATATATTTAGAACTGAACAGTAATGCATATTGTAGTCAATAGAGGAGAGAAGACAGAGGGTGGTCTCTCATCTCTCATCCTGAGCAGTGTCACGATCGTCTTCAAAAGGAGCAGACCAATACGCAGCGTGTTGCGCGAACATGATGACTTTATTATACTAAAGTGCAAAACAATAAACGATTCATGAAGTCCACAGTTACAATGACCGTAAAGGAACAAAAACCCACAACACTAAGGTGAACACTGACAGTTTAAATATGGCTCCCAATCAGAGATAACGAGCCGACAGCTGACACTCGTTACCACTGATTGGGAGTCACACGACCAAACAATGAAACACAACCAAATACAACACAACCAAATGAACACACCCTGGCTCAAAATACACAGTCCCGGAGCCAGAGCGTGACAGTACCCCCCCCTAAAGGCGCGGACTCCGACCGCGCCTACACCCCAAATAGGGAAGGGCTGGGTGGGTATTGCTCCTCGGAGGCGGCTCCGGCTCGGGCTTGACCACCACCCTACTACAATCCCCCGTAGTGCCCCCAGTCCGATCTGACCCAGCTAGCTGGATCAGGACTGCCGACGCGCACCCCTGGCTTGGCGCGTGAGGCAGGAATGGACCGGACCTGGCAGACGATACGCACCCTTTGCATGGTGCGTGGAGCCGGAACAGGCCTCACCAGGCTGAAGACTCGCATCCCTGGCTTGGTGCGAGTAGCAGGAATGGGCTGAATCCGGCTGACGACTCGCACCCTTGGCTTGGTGCGAGTAGCAGGAATGGGCTGAATCAGCTGACGACTCGCACCCTTGGCTTGGTGCGAGTAGCAGGAATGGGCTGAATCCCGCTGACGACTCGCACCCTTGGCTTGGTGCGAGTAGCAGGAATGGGCTGAATCCGGCTGACGACTCGCACCCTTGACTTGGTACGAGTGGCAGGAATGGGCCGGACTGGGCTGGCGACGTGCACCACAGACCTGGTGCGGAGAGCAGGAACGGGCAGAGCCGGGCTGACGAGACGCACCACAGGCTTGATGCGGAGAGCAGGCACGGGCCGTGCCGGACTGACGACGCACACCACTGGCTTGGTGCGGGAAGCTTGGATGGGCCGGACTGTACTGGGGACACACACCACTGGTCCTACACCGGGATCTGGAACGGGCCGGACCGGACTGGCAACACACGCCAGTACCTCTCGCCGTGCCTCTACTTCCTCCATCCCCTCTTCGACCAGTGGCCCCCGTAACCCGGCGGCCTTCTCCGGCAACCCACTGGGCCGCTCTATCGCGGCCTCCCGCTGGTCCGACGTCGTGAGCCCCCCCCTAAAAATTTTCGGGGCCGTCTCTCCTACCCGTGGACCAGGTCTCCATGTCCCTCGCCAGCCTCTCGCCCTTCTGCCATAATGTCAAGCCCTTCTCTTCCTCACTCGGCTTGACCAGTCCAGGAGGCGAAGGAGATCTGTGAGGGATCTCCCTGGCGATGGCTCCTGGACACGCTGCTTGGTCCCATCTTGGTGGGTTTTTCTGTCACGATCGTCTTCAAAAGGAGCAGACCAATACGCAGCGTGTTGAGCGAACATGATGACTTTATTATACTAAAGTGCAAAACAATAAACGATTCATGAAGTCCACAGTTACAATGACCGTAAAGGAACAAAAACCCACAACACTAAGGTGAACACTGACAGTTTAAATATGGCTCCCAATCAGAGATAACGAGCCGACAGCTGACACTCGTTACCACTGATTGGGAGTCACACGACCAAACAATGAAACACAACCAAATACAACACAACCAAATGAACACACCCTGGCTCAAAATACACAGTCCCGGAGCCAGAGCGTGACAAGCAGCCTGAAGGAGTGACCTTTACGATCAAATACCCGGATGGGAGGTAGCGGATTAGAAGATTCCGGCTCTCTGAATCCATTCAGGTAAGTCCTTCATTCACTTGTTGATAAATTCAGTACTATAAATGTACATTTCAGGCTGAATTACAATTGTTAATGTTGGTCTTCTGTCATATAGATGATGTTTGATTTTGTGGGGGGGGATGATGCCTCGAATGAGTTTTTACCCGTCAGGCAGCAGCGGGCATCGCAACCCTGAAGAGCACGATTTAACGGGTCATTGGAGGAGCATGACAGTCAGGAGTCCACAACACTGTCTGTGGAGGATGTGCAGGTGACTAGCATGACATAATATATTTTATGTTTGTATAGGACTACAGTTGAACTACTTGATCATTATAACCTTTGTGTGTGGTTGTTTCTGTCCATTTACAGGCAATCCTATCGCCTCATCTCTCACCTACCCCCTCTCAACACCTCTCACCTGTGCTCTCTTCTCACCTGTCCCCTCTCCTCAACTCGTCAGCCTCCTCTCTCACCTTCTTCATCACCAAACTTTCCTTCTTATCACCCCTCACCCTTAACGTCCTCACTCTTTCCTTCTTATCACCCCTCACCCTTAACGTCCTCACTCTTTCCTTCTTATCACCCCTCACCCTGTCACGAACGTCGTATGAATGAGTAGACCAAGGCGCAGCGTGAGAAATAAACATGACTTTAATTAGTTAAAGTATACCAAAACAAAACACGACTCGTGAAGTCCACGGTAACAAATACCGAACACGGAACAAAAACCCACAAACACAAAGTGAAACACAGACAGTTAAATATGGCTCCCAATCAGAGACAACCAGCCGACAGCTGACACTCGTTGCCTCTGATTGGGAGTCACACAGGCAAACATAGAAATAACCAACCTAGAACACCCAAACAAAGAAACAGAACACATAGAATGAACACACCCTGGCTCAACATATAGAGTCCCAGAGCCAGGGTGTGACAGTACCCCCCCCTAAAGGCGCGGACTGCGACCGCGCCTAAATACGAGCAAAACAGGGGAGGGCTGGGTGGGCATACCTCCTCGGCGGCGGTTCTGGCTCCGGCCTTGCCCACCACCCTCCAACAAACCCCCCATAGCGCCCCTGGTCCGGTCTGGCCCCGCTGGCTGGAGCTGGACTGGACGTAGCAGGGGCGGTAGGCTTCAGCTCCTTAGTGGAGCAGTACCTGAATTGGCACCGATGACCCAGGCACGGGTTGTGCCGGACTGACGACTCGCACCCTAGGCTTGGTGCGTGGAGCAGCGACGGGCCTTACCAGGCTGACGACTCGTACCCCGGGCTTGGTGCGAGTAGCAGGAACGGGCTGAACCAGGCTGACGACTCGCACCCCTGGCTTGGTGCGAGTGTCAGGAACGGGCTGGACCAGGCTGACGACTCGCACCCCTGGCTTGGTGCGAGTGGCAGGAACGGGCTGGACCAGGCTGACGACGCACACCGTAGGCTTGGTGCGTGGAGCAGGGACAGGCCGGGCTGGGCTGGCGACGCACACCGTAGGCTTGGTGCGTGGAGCAGGGACAGGCCGGGCTGGGCTGTCGACGCACACCGTAGGCTTGGTGCGTGGAGCAGGGACAGGCCGGGCTGGGCTGTCGACGCACACCGTAGGCTTGGTGCGTGGAGCAGGAACAGGCCGGACAGGGCTGTCGACGCACACCGTAGGCTTGGTGCGTGGAGCAGGGACAGGCCGGACAGGGCTGGCGACGCACACCGTAGGCTTGGTGCGTGGAGCAGGGACAGGCCGGACAGGGCTGGCGACGCACCCCGTAGGCTTGGTGCGTGGAGCAGGGACAGGCCGGGCTGGGCTGACGACGCACACCGTAGGCTTGGTGCGTGGAGCAGGAACAGGCCGGACAGGGCTGGCGACGCACACCGTAGGCTTGGTGCGTGGAGCAGGAACAGGCCGGGCTGGGCTGGCGACGCACACCGTAGGTTTGGTGCGTGGAGCAGGAACAGGCCGGGCTGGGCTGACGACGCACACCGTAGGCTTGGTGCGTGGAGCAGGGACAGGCCGGGCTGGGCTGGCGACGCACACCGTAGGTTTGGTGCGTGGAGCAGGAACAGGCCGGACCGTACTGGGAACACACACCACTGGCCTTAAACGGGGATCAGGAACGGGCCGGACCGGACTGGCAATACACCTCAGTACCTCTCGCCGTGCCTCTACAACTTCCTTCCCTCCTCTCGCCAATGGCTCCCGTAACCCGGTGGCCTTCTCTCCTCGTCTCCCATTTCGCCCTGTGGCAGCCTCCTGCTGCCCAGTCGCCCATGCCGTGTGCCCCCCCCTAAAAAATTCTTGGGGGTGCCTCTCGTCCTTCCGACGATGGCACTGCTGACGCCGCTGCTCCTCTCTCGCCAGGGCCTTAATCCTACCCCAAGGTCCCTTGCCCCCGAGCATGTCTTCCCAGGACCACGATTTGCCCACCTGGGCCATGGCCAGCCTCTCCATCTCCTTTCCTGGCGCTTCCTCCCATGTCCAGTCTGCCTGCTCCTGGACACGCTGCTTGGTCCTTTTACGGTGGGTTTTTCTGTCACGAACGTCGTATGAATGAGTAGACCAAGGCGCAGCGTGAGAAATAAACATGACTTTAATTAGTTAAAGTATACCAAAACAAAACACGACTCGTGAAGTCCACGGTAACAAATACCGAACACGGAACAAAAACCCACAAACACAAAGTGAAACACAGACAGTTAAATATGGCTCCCAATCAGAGACAACCAGCCGACAGCTGACACTCGTTGCCTCTGATTGGGAGTCACACAGGCAAACATAGAAATAACCAACCTAGAACACCCAAACAAAGAAACAGAACACATAGAATGAACACACCCTGGCTCAACATATAGAGTCCCAGAGCCAGGGTGTGACACACCCTTAACGTCCTCACTCTTTCCTTCTTATCACCCCTCACCTTCTAAGTCACTTTCTCCTTCTCCCTCAGCTTCACCTCCCTCATCTCCATCATCGGATCCAGAGACTGAGTTTTTTTAAAAGAGCATTTGTTTATAAACAAAATGTAGTATTTAACCTCAATGTCAGAGGATTTTCCGTTAGGATCAATCCTTATTCGATTTGTCATACATTTTGAATGAGCCCCCCCCCCCAAACGGACCTATGGACCAGGACAACTGCCCCATCGCCAACATGATAAATGTCCACAGGGGCAACGTCCTAAACAGTAGCCTGCATGCTTTTCAACGCAAAAACTTTTAAGTTGGACGTTGCCTTTGTGGACGTTGAGTCCAAGGTGGAGGGGGCAGTTGACCAAAGGGGTCCCTCCAGGGAGTATCACAGGCTCCTCACGAGGGACATCAGGGACTCGGCCATCTTCGAGGGTCCGGAAGGAGTGAAACGGCTGTCCTTTGAAAGCCTTCCTTTGTTTTTACCTGTATTAACGTCTGACTTTCATGTCAAATACAACATCTAAGACAAAACAATTAGTGAAAAGGCTTTTTCAGGTGCTTTGTCCAGGGCGATATATCATAGGGATAATGAAGCTGGCACACATTTGAAATTGTCTTTTTAGCATCACATGAGGGCCTGTATGGAACCATTGGGAAAATAGTCAGTGTGTGTGTGGTCCATTGAAGGGTTGGGCCACACTTCTTCTCTGAGCGACTCTTTGCAGCAGTGTGTGGGAAGCCTGCTCCTCCACTCAGACTGGAGGAGGTGGGCCACACTACTCTGAGAGCACGTTTGGAAAATGTACGTTTTATGTCCTCCCTAACAGCAAAAGGAAATAATATATCATCCTTTTTACATGTATGGTTTCTTTTGCTGTGTTTAAAATTCTTGATTGCCTGTCATACATTTTTTAAATTCTAGATCAAAAAAGCAGTGGACCTATCAGAGGTAAAGAACAAATGGGAGGAAATGGTAGACTGGCTGAGCCTACTGAGGCTGAAAAGGAACGTTGTCAAGACAATGGAGGACAGGGATGGTGTGGTTGAATTGGTGGCTCAACAATTTGCCGAAGGGAGCATGCAGGTGGCCTTGGAGCAGTAAGTCAACGCCGTTATAAATCTGTGAAGTACTTGTCATTACCTCCTCTAACATACAGTAAGTGTATTTAATCGGTCCACCCCCCTAAATCAATACACATCACTATATTGTCCTTAACACTTATTTTTTTAAATATACATACTGTCTCTAAACCATAACAGGTTCAAATAAGGTCTCAACTCTCTTGGGCTGCTTGAGGCATTGGGGAACCACCCGGACAGCTTCCGAGCACTTTTTGTGCACTCCATAAAGCCTCCCACTGCCAGGGACCTGTTTAAAGTAACCTATTCCATACGGCAACCGGCGGTGGTTGGAGAACGACACCATCTGCCACTGGTTCAACTGGCTGGCCGAGGTGCAAGGTAAGATAGTAGTTGTTTATTGGTAACTGCATATTATTCCATATTATTCCATTTGTGATTTAAATGTGTATTTTTAAATGTTTTACTGTGTACTCCTCAGATGGAGAATGCCCTCCTCTAACAGTGGCAATGGTGTTGGAGTTTGCTACTGGGGCAACGGTGGTGCCACCCCTGGGGTTTAAGGACACCCTGACCATCGAATTCCTCCACACAGCGCGAGGGAGTCTCGCTGGGCAGCAGAAGAAAAAGTACCCAGAGGCAAACGCATTTACTGTGACACTAAGGCTCCCTCTTCATAGCACCTACAATGCCTTTAGGGTATTGTGAATTCCCTGCATTTCAGTGTTGCAGAAACACACCTTAGTGGAGAGTGACAGATAATAGGTAGAACATTGGAGGGTGAAGTCTGTGGGACTTGTTCTGCCTTCCCTCTCCCACCGTTTCATATATGTACCAGCTATGTGCTGAAGACTTGTACATTTCCGACCCTGTTCTTTTGAATGTCTTAATGTACCTCTTTTCTGCTCACTTGTCAGACTAATGGAGACAAGTGAGCAGATATATTTGACAGCTAAATTCAATGTTTTTCAAAATAGTTATTTTTATGATACAGAATGTATAGAATTGTATCTAGTAGCACTAAACTACAGTAGCAATTGAGTGTTTGAAAATGTAACTGCACATCAACATTTAAGCATTTATCTACTTACCGTCTGTGTTGTTAGTACAGTGCATTCGGAAAGTATTCAGACCCCTTGACTTTTTCCACATTTTATTACGTTACAGCCTTATTCTAAAATTGATTAAATTACTTTTCCCCCCTCATCAATCTACACACAATACCCCATAATGACAAAGCAAAAACTGGTTTTTAGACATTTTTGCAAATATATAAAACATAAACGGAAATATCACATTTACATAAGTATTCAGACCTTTTACTCAGTACTTTGTTGAAGCACCTTTGGTAGCGATTACAGCCTCAAGTCTTCTTGTGTATGACGCCACATTTTTATTTCTTTAATCCATTTTAGAATAATCAACTCTGGTCAAGATCCGCTACAGCATAAGTTGTCTAGTTACCTCAACCTGTCGGGACCACTGCGCACTGGCAACTCCAGCAGTACCTAAACACAGATCTATCTCTGAACCCACCGAGGGGCCATACACCTTGACACTCTTTGTTAAGGGTTAAACATGTCTGTAGTACATTTCTAGAGACCAAATCATACAGTGTGTGAAAGAGGGGGAGTGTTACATTTACATTTTAGTCATTTAGCAGACGCTCTTATCCAGAGCGACTTACAGTTAGTGAGTGCATACATTTTTCATACTGGCCCCCCGTGGGAATCGAACCCACAACGCTGGCGTTGCAAGCGCCATGCTTTTCCAACTGAGCTACAGGAGGCTTGTTACCTTGGGAACAGTTTAGTTAGTATTATAACATTTATAATAGGATTATAAAAATGAACTGATTCAAAGGAACGAGTGGCGCTGAAGATATAACTGCCATAACCCTCTGTAGAATGTCAACTCCCAGGCTGCCTCTGGGGCCTTCGAATGGATTTATTGTCCGCAACAGTTCCATCTGTGTGTTGCTGATGGTGAACTGGATTTGTGGGACAATCACCCCTTCCGACCAATAAAGAGCTGCGGCGCCAGTGGTTGGAGGAGCTGAGGTGGTGGTGGTTGGAGGAGCTGAGGTGGTGGTAGTGGTTGGAGGAGTTGAGTTGCTGGTGGTTGGAGGAGCTGAGATGGTGCTGGTGGTGGTTGGAGGAGCTGAGGTGGTGGTGGTTGGAGGAGCTGAGATGGTGCTGGTGGTTGGAGGAGCTGAGATGGTGCTGGTGGTTGGAGGAGCTGAGGTGGTGGTGGTGGTTGGAGGAGCTGAGATGGTGCTGGTGGTGGTTGGAGGAGCTGAGGTGGTGCTGATGGTGGTTGGAGGAGCTGAGGTGGTGCTGATGGTGGTTGGAGGAGCTGAGATGGTGCTGGTGGTGGTTGGAGGAGCTGAGGTGGTGCTGGTGGTGGTTGGAGGAGCTGAGGTGCTGCTGGTGGTGGTTGGAGGAGCTGAGGTGGTGCTGGTGGTGGTTGGAGGAGCTGAGGTGGTGGTGGTTGGAGGAGCTGAGGTGGTGGTGGTTGGAGGAGCTGAGGTGCTGCTGGTGGTGGTTGGAGGAGCTGAGGTGGTGCTGATGGTGGTTGGAGGAGCTGAGATGGTGCTGGTGGTGGTTGGAGGAGCTGAGATGGTGCTGGTGGTGGTTGGAGGAGCTGAGGTGGTGCTGGTGGTGGTTGGAGGAGATGAGGTGCTGCTGGTGGTGGTTGGAGGAGCTGAGGTGGTGGCTTGAGAGGTGATGGTGGTTGAAGCTGGGGCGAACAAATCCCTTACTGCTGTCAGATTGGCCCTCTGCATTGCTAGGGCACCTGAGACGAAGAACTGCAGAGGTGACTGCCGTTGTTCAGTCCTCAGCCCATGGTGGTTCCACTGACTGGGAAACAAAGCAAGATCTCTGTTCACCCGTGACAGGAACATAAAGTGCAGTGCCCACAGGTGAACCTCATTGTTGATGTTGATGATCTGCTCTGTCTCCAAGAAGGTGATCCGGTCATGGTAAACATGGTAAACGACTCCATGCCAGACATCCCCCCTCAGCCGCTCTATCTTCTGGTTGTGAGTGCTCCTTCCCCTGAGGGCACTTTCCCTCTCACCACCCCTGAACTGCTCCATGAAGGCACAGATACAGTTGTTTTCACCACCCCGGTCATATCTCACCCGGGATGGTATTCCGTAGCAGGTGTTGGCTGCTTCGATTGACTCCATGACTGTTGTTGTCAGCGGTCTTCAGAAACACAACAAGCCTGCTGTAACCATCCACAGCACCATGTATAACAATCCTCCACCTAAAAAACAAGATACATTTGTTCTACAAAAAGGCGATGCTTTTTTAACTAGCTACCAACGAGCTAAAACAAAAAGGTTCTTCATACAGACATCGCTAGCTAGCTACTGTACTCTTAGACTCTTTGATCGCAAAATTCTGGTAACTTTACCAAAATCTCCAGCTTTTACAGGAATCACAATATGGATCACAATATGGCCAATGGAAAATGATGGCTCCCCTGTGAACAACCACCAATGGAGCAAGGTTCGACTTTATTAGTACATTTCAATAGTCATGGGGTGCTGAATGTTTCATTGCTGAATCATAGAGCTCTAATCTGGCTCACTTTCCATTATCAGTGACCAAGACATCACATCAGAGCTCACAGGAGCAGGGACACATCCCATCAGAGCTCACAGGAGCAGGGACACATCCCGTCAGAGCTCACAGGAGCAGGGACACATCCCGTCAGAGCTCACAGGAACAGGGACACATCCCGTCAGAGCTCACAGGAGCAGGGACACATCCCGTCAGAGCTCACAGGAGCAGGGACACATCCCGTCAGAGCTCACATGAGCAGGGATACATTCCGTCAGAGCTCACAGGAGCAGGGACACATCCCGTCAGAGCTCACAGGAGCAGGGACACATCCCATCAGAGCTCACTGGAGCAGGGACACATCCCGTCAGTCATTGAGCATCTCACAAGGTAAGGTTTGTCTAAATATACTAGTAATCTGCTCAGACCAGGGCATTCCTAATAAAATTGTAGTTGGGTGACAAAGAATCCTTAATATGGTATAATGGGCATGGTGTGAAGCCTATCTCTTTCATGATGTCCTCTAGGGTGAGATTCAGGTCCTGCTGAACAACTTGCAGCAAGAGATGAAGCACATGCAGGGGCAGCTCAATACCAAGATATCATCCCTGCGAAGAGGGAGGGCACCAGCCTCTGAGTACTAGCGTTAGTTTTTGTTATTTTGCACCTTGTTGACCTGCCTTGTACTTACCTCTGTTTCTTTCTGTCTACAGTCATTCTCCCGGAACCTTCACCCAACCCCTGCCGTGCCATCATTGAATATGCCACTTCACCTCCACCTACTCATATCCGCCACCCGCTCCGTCTCCTGGATTATTCTGCATCTTTTGAATCTGTAAATAAACACTCACCTTCGTTCAACTCACCTTGTCCTGGTCTGCTTCTGGGTTCTGTCTTAGAGAATCGTGACACCAACACCCCCATGGTGGGACCAACATGGAATGGTGGAGTGAATACTACACGTGGAGATTTCTACTTCAGGTAATGAAATTGCTATTCTGAGTGTATCAGTTAGTGATTGTTCTGTATAGTGACGTGAGCGGAGTGGACGGACTTCCCCCACTTGTCACAGATATCCAGAGTAGATGCTGTGGATCCTTCCATAATGACCATCACCAAGCCAGACTAACCCGAGGTCAACCCTCAGAGCCAGACTGGCAGCCGGCCGGGGGCTGAGCCTGAGACCCCTGCTGTAGCGGTTCAGAACAGTGGAGGATGGCTCAGCTGGATCTTCTGGAGATGAAAGGAGGTTCATCTATCTGAGACAAAGACACATCTGTAAGGAACCTGTTTAAATATTCTATATAGACACAAAACTGAGCCCAAGGCCGAGGTATTCACTTTAAATCATGTCAGTTAAAAATTGTGGATGATCGTTGTATTTTAACTGTGAGAATGGTACTAATCATTTGGAGAATTTGTTGATGTGTTTTACAGAACAAGCCTGTACCGCCTCCTCCCCCGATGGGAATGTATCTGAGGAACTCTTCCCAAAGGAGTGAATCCTTACTTCAGGAACGCAGGTGAATAAGGTTTAATTCAAATACTGTGCCAGCCAATCATCGCTTTCTCTGGTGATATCCTGCCTGCTAACATCTTTCCCATTAACAGCAGGTCTATGGGAAAAATATCCCAGGATGCTCTACTCTGATGGGACCACCTCAACACCACCAAGCCAGCTCCCTTGACAGTTCCCTGCCCAACACTCCACCCCCATGGCACAGATGACTAAAATCCTTCCAATGTTAGTCGATTTCATAAACAGAGCTTTTTACAGTTACATAGCCAATGGCTGAAGTAGCAGTGATGTCAATTATTTTTCATTTAGTCTCACAGGCTGTTTGCCCAGAGGGACCATATCCACAAATGAATATTTCAGACTTCAGCATAGAAAAAGTATTGAGACTTTAGAAAAACATTATCCCTTTCTACTTCATGTCTTGATGTTCACATTCATTTGATATACTGTATGTTCTATCATCATTTACAATTGCCATATGTTACATACTGTACAGATGTACAATATGTAAATCAATATTTTATTTATATATTTCATGAACATACATTACAAAATATATTGAAATGCATTTTGAATTTAGCACCATATACATTATTTCAATATATAACTTTTCTGTATGGGTACCTCACTTGAGATCAGTGATGAACTCAAGTGAAGGGGGAAGAAAAGAGGATGCATTTCAAATGTTTTCTAACAGGGTATTTTCCGTATCAGGCTTAGCTCCAGTGTTTGGCCCAGAAATGTTTCCTTTTGTGTTTCCACCTCTCTGAGGCATGGCCCCCAAAAAGCCCCAAATTGTTGGCTTTATGCAGACATCTCTCCCCCCACTAGAGAGCGATGTTCTCACACCCTGACTTGAGGTTTACGTAGGTGCTGTGTGCACTGGCTTTAGTTCCAGACCCTCTTTAACCTGATTCACTAAGCAGCTGACCAGACCCACTCTAACCTGATTCACTAAGCAGCTGACCAGACCCACTCTAACCTGATTCACTAAGCAGCTGACCAGACCCACTCTAACCTGATTCACTAAGCAGCTGACCAGACCCACTCTAACCTGATTCACTAAGCAGCTGACCAGACCCACTCAAACCTGATTCACTAAGCAGCTGACCAGACCCACTCTAACCTGATTCAATAAGCAGCTGACCAGACCCACTCTAACCTGATTCAATAAGCAGCTGACCATGGTCTTCAATTTAGACCACAATTATTGAATCAGGTGTGTATACACACTTCCTCCACAGTGTGGCTTTCTAAGGGCGTTGTAATGTTATATAATATGCTGTAAAATATGTTGTGGTGAGGATATGTTATGTAGTGAACCATTCACCTCTATCATGTCTGGGAGTAGAGGATATGTTATGTGTGATGGAACAGTGGTGGAACAAGTACCCAATTGTCATACTTGAGTAAAAGTAAAAATACCTTAATAGAAAATGACTCAAGTAAAGGTGAAAGCCACCCAGTAAAATACTACTTCAGTAAAAGTCTAAAAGGATTTGGTTTTCAGTATACTTATTTATCAAAGGTAAATGTAATTGCTAAAATGTAAATAATTTCACCTTCCTTATATTAAGCAAACCAGATGGCACAATATTTGTAAATGTTTTTATTTACAGATAGCCAGGGGCACACTCCAACACTCAGACATCATTTACAAACGAATAATTTGTGAGTCCGCCAGATCAGAGACGGTTGGGATGACCAGGGATGTTTGTGAATTGGACAATTTTCCTGTCCTGTTAAGCATTTGAAATGTAACAAGTACTTTTGCATGTCAGGGAAAATGTATGGAGGAAAAAGTAGATTATTTTCTTTAGGAATGTGGTGAGGTAAAAGTTGTCAAATATAATTAAAGTAAAGTACAAATGCCAAAAAATAACTACTTAAGTAGGACTTTAAAGTATTTTTACTTAAGTACTTTACACCACCGGTAGGGAACCATTCACCTCTCATGTCTGGGAGTAGAGGTTATGTAGTGAACCATTCACCTCTCATGTCTGTGAGTAGAGGTTATGTAGTGAACCATTCACCTCTCATGTCTGGGAGTAGAGGTTATGTAGTGAACCATTCACCTCTCATGTCTGGGAGTAGAGGTTATGTAGTGAACCATTCACCTCTCATGTCTGGGAGTAGAGGTTATGTAGTGAACCATTCACCTCTCATGTCTGTGAGTAGAGGTTATGTAGTGAACCATTCACCTCTCATGTCTGGGAGTAGAGGTTATGTAGTGAACCATTCACCTCTCATGTCTGTGAGTAGAGGTTATGTAGTGAACCATTCACCTCTCATGTCTGGGAGTAGAGGTTATGTAGTGAACCATTCACCTCTCATGTCTGGGAGTAGAGGTTATGTAGTGAACCATTCACCTCTCATGTCTGGGAGTAGAGGTTATGTTTTGTAGTGAACCATTCTGGGAGTAGGGAGTCTAGTGTTACACATATCACCTGATCCCAGGTTGCACATAGAAAGCATCAAGTCATTGTTATCACACACTCTGATTCGTTATATCTACCTGCCTATAGTCTCAATAATAAAAGGTCACAACAGTGTGCACTAACTTGGAAAAGTTAATGGCGTGTGTCCATTGGAAATGGTTGTTGTAGCGTACTATTCCAGTTGTACTTGAAGTCACTTTCTTTGAATGACAAACCCACAAATTAATACTCAGCAAATAATTGTGTTTTGTTGTTTAACCTCATTTATCCCTAACCTATGACTCTGTCACACACTGACACCCACAATTGCAATTGAAATAAGTTCAGGTCTTGATATAGTAGGCATACTTCGTGTTCCTATTGGTGGAGAGGTTCTAGAGCAGACACCACTGTGGTATAGACATATATTTCCTGTTATTTGAAGGCTCAGTTTAGTTGTGATGTGAAGCTCATGTTGTTTTAGCACAATGTCTGCTTTTCTGTGTTGTGCATTCTTCCTCTGTCTCCTTTGCAGCACCCTGGCTGGGAAAGGTGAGTGGTGTTTATTTTCATTTTCTATTGGGAGGTGGACATCTTTTTGAGTTCATGGAAAGGGGTGGTTTTTTATTGAACATTTCATCTAGTCAGTTTTACATTTAAAATATATTATGTACAGTCGACTCCTGATAAGTGCACTTTGAATAAGTGCGAATTCTTTAAGTACAATACAGTTTTCCAGTCTCATTTCAATTACATGATTGTTAATAGCTTGCTCCTGATAACTGCATGCTCTGGCACGACAGTCCCAAGCTATTGCATTTTTCAGGAGTCAACTGCAATCTAGAGTCCACTGCAATCTAGAGTCCACTGCAATCTAGAGTCCACTGCAATCTAGAGTCCACTGTAATCTAGAGTTGCAATATCATAGAGGTACAATACAAGAGGCTGTTTTCAAGTCATTTACTTTTCAAGTGCAATATTCAAATGAGAGTAGAGTAGTAGATGGCTCCTTGTATTCATAATAAATTTCCAAAAATAGACCCAGCCTTCTGTGAAACTAGTTTAGGGTAGTGAAAATCTCCTTAACTGACTGATTGGTATTGGTTTATCCTTAAAGAACAAACATGTGACACATATGGTGTGTGTGTTTCTTCCATTCTCCCATCTGCTCATAAAAGGGAACAATGGACTACTGGTCCGAAAGCAGAAGGGAGACACCATGACCATCCACTGCAGCACCTCTCTACAAGACCAAGAAAACCTGAGTGTGTTTATGCGCCTGACAAAAGAGATACAAGTCTTCTACTTTTACCAGGAAACAGGAAAAATCACCATCAATAAAAGGTTCCAAACCAGATTGACGACTAACGGAGGACTCAACAAAATGGACATCACCATCACAAACCTGACCATAGAAGACTCTGGGGTCTACTGGTGTTTGTACCGTGCTTTCTATGAAATCCCAGACTGAGGGGGAAGGAGCTATTTTGCTGGTGGTGAATGGTGAGTGTCTCAGCCAGTCCTGATTCGCTCCCTAACCCTCCATTTGGCACTTACTATTCCCTTCAATGTTCAAGTTCATGTTTTTTGGGTCACATGCACAAGTACAGTGAAATGCTTAATCTGCAAGCCCTACCCTACAGTGCAGTATTCAATATCAAAATATTATAACTAATAAGAAAATAAATTTAAAAAACAACACAATAAATAACATAGGAAGTTTAGATTGGTCAATTTGTTGAGTTGTATGGTATTCTTCAACATCTCTGTTATAACATGAATTGCCCCTGGGGATATTTTAAATAATATGTACTGAACTGCATAAAAAAATGTGTTCTACTCTGGTGTGTTGCTGTACCACAGATGACCAGAATGGTGCGTCCTCAGGGCTAGGCATTCCCAGGTATCTGGTCCTGGTCTCAGCTGTCACTGCTGGCTCTGTGCTTCTCCTGAGTCTGGTCATCCTCTTCATCTGGGTCATCCCCAGGGTAAGTACTACAGTAAAGTGTGTGTGTGTGTGCCCACATGAAAAAATACTACAGTTTACTATAGAATACTACAGTACTTACTATAGAATTCTGTAGTATACTGTACAATACTATACACTGTAGTATCCCTCGACCATGTACAGTACTTACTATATAATGTTGTAGTAGACTGTAGAATACTGTAGTAGATACTGCAGTATTATCCGCAAAAAAAAAACTTTAGTAAATACTACAGTATTGTCTGCAAAAACGCTAGACTTTAACGATAGTAAATACTCCAGTATTTCATTTGCATATACCCTGCCCATTCCCCTCCCCCGTATCCCAATTTGTGCCAGGTTATAGAAAAGAACAGAAGCTCTGAACTATCTGTTCAGACCCCAGTCCTACCTACCTACAGGTTATGGAACATTTTCTCTTTTAGTATTTCTCCAGTAGGTTTCCTCAAGGAAAAAGCCTCCACTTCTATGTCAAAGATAATAAAACTAAAACACTACAGTAAATACTACAGTGTATACTACAGTATACAAACCGGGAAAAACTACATTAAATACTATAGTAAATAATACAGTTAATTTATTACAGTATTTATACTATAGTTAACTGTAAATACTACAGTATACTACAGTAAATACTACTTTAGTACGCAGAAACACTACTGTAAATACTACAGTATATTACAGTCCGCAAAAACACTACAGTAAATACTATAGGATATAATTCAGTTATTTTACTACTGTATTTATACTATAGTTAACTGTAAATACTACAGTAAATACTACTTTATTCCACAAAAACACTACAATGAATACTACATTAAAGTCAGCAAAAACACTACAGTGAATACTACATTAAAGTCAGCAAAAACACTACAGTGAATACTACAGTATTTATATCATAGTATACTATACTATTTTTTCATGTGCGTGCGTGCGTACGTGTGTGTGTGCTCATTCGTGCTTGTGTGTGTGTGTGTCGGGTGGCAAGATTGCCACATCAGCACTGTCTCTACTGACTGTCTTTGGTAGGGAAATGCACAGTTTTTAACTTCAGCCTTTTGCTTTGACTCATATATGTAGACCTGATGGAATCTATTGGGGAAGTTCTATTATCAGTACTGCAACAACATACAGTGGGGGAAAAAAGTATTTAGTCAGCCACCAATTGTGCAAGTTCTCCCACTTAAAAAGATGAGAGAGGCCTGGTACACGTCAACTATGACAGACAAAATGAGATTTTTTTTCTCCAGAAAATCACATTGTAGGATTTTTAATGAATTTATTTGCAAATTATGGTGGAAAATAAGTATTTGGTCAATAACAAAAGTTTCTCAATACTTTGTTATATACCCTTTGTTGGCAATTACACAGGTCAAACGTTTTCTGTAAGTCTTCACAAGGTTTTCACACACTGTTGCTGGTATTTTGGCCCATTCCTCCATGCAGATCTCCTCTAGAGCAGTGATGTTTTGGGGCTGTCGCTGGGCAACACGGACTTTCAACTCCCTCCAAAGATTTTCTATGGGGTTGAGATCTGGAGACTGGCTAGGCCACTCCAGGACCTTGAAATGCTTCTTACAAAGCCACTCCTTCGTTGCCCGGGCGGTGTGTTTGGGATCATTGTCATGCTGAAAGACCCAGCCACGTTTCATCTTCAATGCCCTTGCTGATGGAAGGAGGTTTTCACTCAAAATCTCACGATACATGGCCCCATTCATTCTTTCCTTTACACGGATCAGTCGTCCTGGTCCCTTTGCAGAAAAACAGCCCCAAAGCATGATGTTTCCACCCCCATGCTTCACAGTAGGTATGGTGTTCTTTGGATGCAACTCAGCATTCTTTGTCCTCCAATCACGACGAGTTGAGTTTTTACCAAAAAGTTATATTTTGGTTTCATCTGACCATATGACATTCTCCCAATCCTCTTCTGGATCATCCAAATGCACTCTAGCAAACTTCAGATGGGCTAAAGTAGTTTCTCTGGATAAATGTTGGGGGAAAAAAAAGAAGTCTGTTGTTAATAATATAGCCTACTAATAGTACCATATCTGACCAATATCTCTTGTCTTCCCAGTTAAAGGCATGGCGTTCAACGATGAGACCAACACAGGTCAGGACTAGCGACGTCTATGAAGACATGCGCACCACCATCAGACGTGCGCACCACCCTTAGATGGGTTATTAGTGATGTTGCATGGCAGCCATCTTTACTTTGGGCACCACCCTCAGACAGGTTGTTACTGATGTTGCACGGCAGCCATCTTTACTTTGGGTCCAAACGGAGGCCCATGTCAGCTGACTAGGAGACAATGATGTCAACATACTGTAATACATGATATCAACGAAGGACCTTGAAAGATATCTTCTCAGGTAGTGTTTAGTAGCAAGGGCTTGCATCATTGATGTACACTTATGTCAGTCATTCAACCTCAAGGCAAGCTACCTATATACTGTAGCTACTTAAGTATACACAGCATTGTATGTGACTGACATCACACACTGTAAATGGTTGTTCATACAGAGGCTAGGAGAATGCTTTTTATGGTCCTTGACCCTGATGCAGCAGGTAGAACTTGAGTCTTGTAATTACCGCCACAATTTAACTTGTGCATGGAATTTCAAATTTTTTCGCCGTACATTCTATTTTGCTGTATAGATTGACAATATATTTTTTTACCACTTTTAAATGTTGAAATGATTCTCAATTGTATATTTTTGTTTACATTTACAGTATATTTTTGTTTACATATTTGATGGCATTGGGCCTACACCTATTTTCCAGGCGCCAGGCAACATTTACTACTATTTTATTTGTATACTTTTGCATGCTTTAGTTCCTGTACTGATCATGTTGTTCCTGTAATGATAGTCTACATAAGACTAACAGTTCTGCTTCTGTGGTCACTGTGGCATCTCATCTTTTTCACAACAGTTTTGTGATGTTTGCATTTTAAGAACCCCCATCAGCAGGGCTCATCTCTCTACAGGAAAACGAGTCTGTTTTTAATATTTACTGGACAGGCTGGGGTTGGTCTGTCCGGTAATGCTGTCGCCTTCCAGAACTTACTGTATGGCCCACTAGCTAGCTGGGATCGAATCACAGGTCTACCTCTTTACTCAATACCGTTTTCCCCTTCCATTCACTCCTGTCTCTCACATTAAATCACAAAAAATACGAAAAGGAGTGGAAACCCACTCTCCTTAAAAAAATAAAACTGTATTCTGAAAGCCTGACTTACTATCAGTCAATAAGTCCACCTACTGACTCATTAACACAAGTGTTAGACTGCATTACGATTATACTAATGTGTGTTAATGCAGAATAATTTTCCGGTGGAGTGTCATTCTACAACAACCTAATAGCGGAGTTGGTCCCTCAGATGGTTGGCTGACAGATTTAGTTTGACCTAGTTTGTTTTAATCAAAACATCCTTGGAGGAGGATGGGGAGGGGGAGAGGAGCCATTGCTTGCTCGGTCTGTGAGACAAAAAGGTTAAGGATCGTTACATCTGGAGACTCAGGCCTGCAGCCTTGCAAGGCAGTCTTTCCATGAGTCAAAAGGCAAGGGCCTAAATGTCACACTGTTTGTCACTAAAGCATGCACAACACCAGACCGCAGTGGAGTTGCATGTTGTTTTCATTGTACACATCATGAACGTGTGGTGAAAGTTTGGTTAAAGCTGTGACTTTCTTCTCCCGCTGTAGACCCGAGTGTTTTTATGTAATGCAGGAAGTGTACCGTGTAGGTACAGAGATGTGAGTATGGTGTATGTAGTGTTGTGTGTGTGTGTTATTTGTCTAGTGGTGGTGTGTGTGTGTGTGTGTCTTTGTGTGATGGTAGTGGTGTGTGTTTGTGTGCGCATGGAGATGGCGTTGAGACGAGACTAAGACACTTCCTGTCTTTGTGCACGTGTGTTGGTGCAGCGGGTGGTCGAAACTGCAAGCAGAGAGGAAGTCAAGACCCCCGTTTACAGGAATACAACATGGGTTACGCTAACTTACCGACATGACCATGATGTTGACTAACTTGATTAAAGGTCAATAGTCAAAACCTTCACCACAAACTGGCCAAGTAACTTTTTCACTTTTACAGTGAATTCAATCCATCATATTTCTCAGCACATTTTCACATACTTCAATTTCTGAAAAAACAAACATGCTTTATATGCTAGATATGTGGTCCTCTGTAGCTCAATTGGTAGAGCAGGGCGCTTGTAACGCCAGGGTAGTGGGTTTGATCCCCGGGACCACCCATACGTAAAAATGTATGTACACATGACTGTAAGTCGCTTTGGATAAAAGCGTCTGCTAAATGGCATATTATTATTATTATTATTATTATTATATTATGTGTCACAGTCATAGCCAGTCATTTCCTGTTTAGCTGTAACATTGCTGATTCTGAAGTATGGGCCTGTATGTCAATTCAAAAGAAGGGTCATTCCATGTGATTTCCATCACTTTCTGACTGCACTCCTTTAATTTGAACGAAACCTTCCATACATGTTTGGCCATAGTGTAAGGGCTCAGAAGGTGACTTTTTGGACCTGAATGCCAAAACATTCCAAGTTTACCCATTTTGCATACCCCCACCCTACCATGAGACATCCATGTCTTCATCGCTTTGAAAGCTAACAAACAGGGTTGTCAAACTGTAAAACATGGGTCAACTTTGAGTACCTCTATCTCCTGAATGTTTTGGCATTCAGGTCCAAAAAGTCACTTTCTGACCACTTCCACCATGGGCAAACATGTATGAAACATTTTGTTCAACTCAAAAGGGGTGCAGTCAGAAAGTGAACGAAATCATATGGAACGACCCAGAAGACATTCTCACGAGGAAAAAAACAAGGGGGTGCGAGATACTGTGAGAGAAGAATGTATGTACTGCAAAAGTGCAGTCTCAAGAGATTTTGTGACAGCTCATCGTGTAAATGTTGTTTCAACGAGGCTGCAGCACCAACAACATTACACCTACTTTCTTGTGATGTCTCATAGAACTTCAACCCTGGACTGACGGAAGGGAAGTCCTCAAAATTCCTCAATGTAAAGTACTTCTCAATGTAAAGTACTCCTCAATGTAAAGTACTCCTCAATGTAAAGTACTCCTCAATGTAAAGTAATTTACATTATTATTACACTGTAGTTGTCCTCCAATGAGTCAAGATGACCTTCAATGATTCATTCAGATATCTGGTCTGGGTCTCAACATGGTCATTATGTAATGTTTTTCTCCTTGCCCTGTCAATTGTCTCTCTTAGGGTCCACATTGAACTGGCACGTACAGAATGAATAGCTTGGCTGACAACACTAGTCAGTTGATGTCTCTGTCTAACACTAAAAGGGTGAAAGCTGAGCTGAACTACAGTGTACTGAACAAAAATATAAACGCAACATGTAAAGTGTTGGTCCCGTGTTTCATGAGCTGAAATAAAAAATGATTATTTCTGTCTGTAGTAAAGCCCTTTTGTGGGGAAAAACTCATTCTGATTGGCTGGGCCTGGCTACCAAGTGGGTGGGCCTATGCCCTCCCATGCCCACCCATGGCTGCACCCCTGCCCAGTCATGTAAAATCCATAGATTAGGGCATAATGAATTTATTTCAATTGACTGATTTCCTTATATGAACTGTAATATCTTTGAAATTATTGCATGTTGCATATTTTGGATCAGTATACATGGGGCTGCATCTGACTGATAGGATGTGGTTACAACAGCCTACATTACTATCTCTGGTGAGGTCATACCAGTTTCATACTAGATGCAGTAAGCTACATACAGTAACTTCAAAACATAGATAAGAAAGAATTGATAGGATCATCACTCATTTCAAAAGGCTGAATCAGCTCAAGTTTGCATTACATAAAGAATACACACCAAAAACATCATTTTAATTGATACAGTGGGGAAAAAAAGTATTTAGTCAGCCACCAATTGTGCAAGTTCTCCCACTTATAAAGATGAGAGAGGCCTGTAATTTTCATCATAGGTACATGTCAACTATGACAGACAATGTATGGTGTTCTTTGGATGCAACTCAGCATTCTTTGTCCCCAAACACGACGAGTTGAGTTTTTACATTGTAGGATTTTTAATGAATTTATTTGCAAATTATGGTGGAAAATAAGTATTTGGTCAATAACAAAAGTTTCTCAATACTTTGTTATATACCCTTTCTTGGCAATTACACAGGTCAAACGTTTTCTGTAAGTCTTCACAAGGTTTTCACACACTGTTGCTGGTATTTTGGCCCATTCCTCCATGCAGATCTCCTCTAGAGCAGTGATGTTTTGGGGCTGTCGCTGGGCAACACGGACTTTCAACTCCCCTCCAAAGATTTTCTATGGGGGTTGAGATCTGGAGACTGGCTAGGCCACTCCAGGACCTTGAAATGCTTCTTACGAAGCCACTCCTTCGTTGCCCGGGCGGTGTGTTTGGGATCATTGTCATGCTGAAAGACCCAGCCACGTTTCATCTTCAATGCCCTTGCTGATGGAAGGAGGTTTTCACTCAAAATCTCACGAAACATGGCCCCATTCATTCTTTCCTTTACACGGATCAGTCGTCCTGGTCCCTTTGCAGAAAAACAGCCCCAAAGCATGATGTTTCCACCCCCATGCTTCACAGTAGGTATGGTGTTCTTTGGATGCAACTCAGCATTCTTTGTCCTCCAAACACGACGAGTTGAGTTTTTACCAAAAATGTTGGTTTCATCTGACCATATGACATTCTCCCAATCCTCTTCTGGATCATCCAAATGCACTCTAGCAAACTTCAGATGGGCCTGGACATGTACTGGCTTAAGCAGGGGGACACGTCTGGCACTGCAGGATTTGAGTCCCTGGCGGCGTAGTGTGTTACTGATGGTAGGCTTTGTTACTTTGGTCCCAGCTATCTGCAGGTCATTCACTAGGTCCCCCCGTGTGGTTCTGGGATTTTTGCTCACCGTTCTTGTGATCATTTTGACCCCACAGGGTGAGATCTTGCGTGGAGCCCAAGATCGAGGGAGATTATCAGTGGTCTTGTATGTCTTCCATTTCCTAATAATTGCTCCCACAATTGATTTCTTCAAACCAAGCTGCTTACCTATTGCAGATTCAGTCTTCCCAGCCTGGTGCAGGTCTACAATTTTGTTTCTGGGGTCCTTTGACAGCTCTTTGGTCTTGGCCTTTGGTCTTGGTCTTGGCTAATTTTCTGGAATTTTTTTTCTCAATTTGTCTGTCATAGTTGAAATGTAAGATCTTAAAGAAGAAGTTACAGGTCTGTGAGAGCCAGAAATCTTGCTTGTTTGTAGGTGACCAAATACTTATTTTCCACCATAATTTGCAAATAAATTCATAAAAAATCCTACAATGTGATTTTCTGGATTTTTTTTCCTCAATTTGTCTGTCATAGTTGACGTGTACCTATGATGAAAATTACAGGCCTCTCTCATCTTTTTAAGTGGGAGAACTTGCACAATTGGTGGCTGACTAAATACTTTTTCATGTGACTCAGTGTTACAAGGTCTCAGGTGTGAATGGGGAGCAGGGGTGTTAAATTTGGTGTCATCGCTCTCACACTCCCTCATACTGGTCACTGGAAGTTCAACATGGCACCTCATGGCAAAGAACTCTGAGGATCTTAAAAAAAGAATTGTTGCTCTACATAAAGATGGCCTGGGCTATAAGAAGATTGCCAAGACCCTGAAACTGAGCTGCAGCTCGGTGGCCAAGACCATACAGCGGTTTAACAGGACAGGTTCCACTTAGAACAGGCCTCGCCATGGTCGACCAAAGAAGTTGAGTGCACGTGCTCAGTGTCATATCCAGAGGTTGTCTTTGAGTGCTGCCAGCATTGCTGCAGAGGTTGAAGGGGTGGGGGGTCAGCCTGTCAGTGCTCAGACCATACGCCGCACACTGCATCAAATTGGTCTGCATGGCTGTCGTCCCAGAAGGAAGCCTCTTCTAAAGATGATGCACAAGAAAGCCCGCAAACAGTTTGCTGAAGACAAGCAGCCTAAGGACATGGATTACTGGAACCATGTCCTGTGGTCTGATGAGACCAAGATAAACTTATTTGGTTCAGATGGTGTCAAGCGTGTGTGGCGGCAACCAGGTGAGGAGTACAAAGAAAAGTGTGTCTTGCCTACAGTCAAGCATGGTGGTGGGAGTGTCATGGTCTGGGGCTGCATGAGTGCTGCCGGCACTGGGGAGCTACAGTTCATTGAGGGAACCATGAATGCCAACATGTACTGTGAAATACTGAAGCAGAGCATGATCCCCTCCCTTCGGAGACTGGACCGCAGGGTAGTATTCCAACATGATAACGACCCCAAACACACCTCCAAGACGACCACTGTCTTGCTAAAGAAGCTGAGGGTAAAGGTGATGGATTGGCCAAGCATGACTTCAGACCTAAACCCTATTGAGTATCTGTGGGGCATCCTCAAACGGAAGGTGGAGGAGTGCAAGGTCTCTAACATCCACCAGCTCCGTGATGTCGTCATGGAGGAGTGGAAGAGGACTCCAGTGGCAACCTGTGAAGCTCTGGTGAACTCCATGCCCAAGAGGGTTAAGGCAGTGCTGGAACGTGGGACAATAATCGACAAGGACAATGGGGAACAGAGGGCACATATATAAACATACTAATCAGGGGGAATGGGAACCAGGTGTGCATAATGAGACAAGACAGTCCGGGGTTGGTGGTAATGAACCAGGTCAGTGATGCCTAGAAGGCAGGTGACATAGATCTCCGGAGCTGGTGAACGGAATAAGCAGCAGTACCGGGGCTATCCGTGACAGTACCCCCAGCGGGACGACACCGGCCTCGGGGACGACCACACGAACGCGGTGCGAGTCGGTCAGCACGCCGACGGTGAAAATCCCTGGTCAGCGAAGCGTCCTGGATGTCCACCGCAGGAACCCAGCACCGCTCCTCTGGGCCGTACCCCTCCCAGTCGATGAGGTACTGGAGACGCCCCGCCCGACGCCTCGAACCCAGGACTTCACGGACCGAGTACGCCGGACCTCCCTCGATGTCCAGAGGAGGAGGCGGGGCGTCTCCAGTACTTCATCGACTGCCCCGACTCCTACTTCGGAGGCATCCACCTCGACGATGAAGGGGAGTGAGGGGTCGGGATGTGTCAGCACTGGAGCAGTGGTGAAGCATGCCTTCAGCGTCTCGAACGCCCTCTCCACCTCGGCCGTCCAACGAAGCCGCTGGGGACCTCCTCTCAACAGGGAGGTAAGAGGCGCGACCACTGTGCTGAAGCCCCGGATGAACCTCCGGAAATAGTTGGCGAACCCCAGGAATCGCTGGACTGTTTACACGGAGTTGGGGATGGGCCATGACCTGACTGCGCTGATGCATTGCTCCTCCATCTCCATTCCCTCCGTGGATATGAGGTAGCCCAAGAAGGACACGGACCATTTGAAAAACAAACACTTTTCTTGTTTAACATAGAGATTATGCTTCAACAGTCTTCCCAGCACAGACCTGACTAACGAGACATGCTGGAATATACCAAAATGTTGTCTAAATAAACCAAGACACTCCGTCCCAGCATGTCCCGAAACACTTCGTTAATAAAGGCCTGGAAGACTGAAGGAGCATTAGACAGGCCAAAGGGCATTAACGAGATGCTCGTAATGCCCCGTGGTCGTGGAAAAGGCAGTTTTCCATTCATCGCCTGCACTAATGCGCACCAGATTGTAGACGCTCCTCAAGTCCAGTTTCGTGAGGTACTGCGCCCCATTAATTTGTTCGATGATGGTTGGGATGAGGGGTAAAGGTAGCTGAACTTAACAGTGGCTTTGTTCAGTGTTCGATAATCAATGCAGGGGCACAGTCCCCCATCTTTCTTCTTAACAAAAAAAAAGCTTGAGGAGGCTGGTGACGTAGAGGGGCGGATAAACTCCTGCTGGAGGCTCTCCTGTATGTAGGTCTCCATGACCTCGGTGTCCGCGTAGGAGAGGGGATAGACGTGTCCTCTCGGGAGGGCTGCGTCAGACAGCAGGTCAATGGCACAGTCCCATGGGCAATGAGGAGGCTGGCATGTAGCCTGGGTCTTAGAAAAAACCTGGTGCAGATCCTGTCCTCTCAGACCAGGAAATAACAGGGTTATGCCAACTCAACAAGGGGAGACCTAAAACAACGGGGTGCGTGGGGGTGTCTATAATCAAAAAGGTGATCTGTTCTAAATGAGTGTCATGGGTAAGCAGAGAAACGGGAACAGTGATGTGATGTACGAGCCCTGTCCCTATTGGACGATTATCCAGGGCTCGAACAGGAATGGGTGACTGTAGGGGAACCAAAGGAATGCGTAATGCAGTGGCCAGTGCGCTATCTAAAAGATTCCCTGAAGCTCCGGAATCAATCAGAGCTAACGGGAGTGAGGGGATAGGGTATTCAGGGAATTTAATGGGAAAACACACTGGTTGGGTCGACAGAAAAGGAGAGGAGATATTGCATCTTACCTTGGTTGGAGCAGGGGAATTCCCTGGCTTGCCACCTCGTCGCCTATTAGTGGATAGAGGGCAGGTCGGGGAGAAATGACCCCTTTCTCCACCATAGGAGCAGAGGTCCAGATTCCTCCTTCTCCTACACTCTGCCTCGGGCAAACGCGCAGACCCCACCTCCATCGGCTCTGGCCACAGAGCAGGTGTGGCCATGGGCTCCGGATTCGGCACAGGTCTTCGTCGGGACCGCAGGAGGTTGTCCAACCGGATCGCCATGCTGATGAGCTGGTCGAGTGACAGGTTGTCATCACGGCAGGCTAACTCCCTCTATACCTCCTCCTGCAGTCTGCTGCGGAAAACGGTGACCAGAGCCGACTCGTTCCATCCAGTGGAGGCCGCGATGGTCCGGAACTCCAGGGCGAACTCTGAGGCGGTCCTAGATCCCTGGCGTAGTCGGAGTAGACGCTCACCCCCCTCTCGCCCCTCCACAGGATGATCAAACACCGATCGGAAGAGGAGGGTGAAGCGCTCGTAGGACTTGACCTCGGGTCCGCCCGTTTTCCAGACCGCGGCAGCCCAGTCCAGGGCCCTTCTAGTCAGTGCCGAGATGACTGTGGCAACCCTGTCTCTCCCGGATACAGCCTCGGCGTAGTCAGCGAGGTACTGGTCGCATTGCAGAAGAAATCCCTTGCATCTCGCTGGCGCACCATCGATGCGCTCCGGCAAGGACAGGGCTATTCCGCGGATCGGCTCAGATAGGATGGAGGCAGGTAGTGTTGGTGTGGGGGCTGGTGCCAGAACCGGTGCTGGAGACTGGAGGGACTGCACATTCCTCTCCAAATGCAGGATGGTTGCCAGCACGCTGTCCACGGCGCTGCCGAGTCTGGAGAGACAGTCCTTGTGATGCTGGACTGTCTATATAATGGTCACCAGCTCGACCTTTCCCGCTGTCTCCATTTTATGGGTTGATTATTCTGTCACGTTGTATAATGATTTGAGGACAGGCACAGGAATACATATTAGGGGTTTTATTTACAAGGTACGTCATGAAAAACGATGGGGACGAAGCCCAAAACAAACACGTATATATATATATAACACTGGGATGTAACCTAAACAAAAGATTGTGGTGTAAACCTCCAAACAAATACACGGGATGAGACCCGTAATAAACAAGAACACAATACACGGTACTCACGAGACCAACGGACATGGGATAATAATCGACAAGGACAATGGGGAACAGAGGGCACATATATACACATACTAATTTGGGGGAATGGAAACCAGGTGTGCGTAATGAGACAAGACAGTCCGGGGTTGGTGGTAATGAACATCGTCAGTGACGCCTAGAAGGCCGGTGACGTAGACCTCCAGAGCTGGTGAACGGAATGAGCAGCAGTACCGGGGGGATCCGTGACACATTCAGCGTTTTTCTTTCTTTTTACTATTTTCTACATTGTAGAATAATAGTGAAGACATCAAAACTATGAAATAACACATGGAATCATGTAGTAACCAAGCAAGTGTTAAACAAATAAAATTATATTTTATATTTGAGATTCTTCAAAGTAGCCTTTGCCTTGATGACAGCTTTGCACACTCTTGTCAATCAGAATAGCAGAACAATTTTTTATCAAGTCTTATTTGCATGTTTGAATGGCACTGACAGTTGTACACTTTGATATGATTGACATAGCAGAATTCCCACAGTTGAATAAGCTACTGGCTGCATCCTTCATTAATCACCTGTTAATTGGTATTTTCATTCATCTGTGTAGCATCAGCACTCTGAGAGAGAGAGAGGCAGAGAGAGAGCAGCAGAGAGAGAGAGGCAGAGAGAGAGAGCATTCAGATGAACACACACACACACACACACACAGGCTCTGTATCTGTGTCCCCATGCCCTGCCTGTACTCAGTGACCTCCCACACTGAGGTCCTGCTGCACAGCTCAGGCTGGGTATTAGATGGGATGGAATGATGCAGATGGGATGGTACATGGGTGAGAGGCAGGCACAGTAAGGGAAGTTCCAAGTTTCCTTGATAAATGACACTGAAAAAAAGAAAAAAGAACACACCCACCATCCATTCACATACAGTATCTCAACATACAATTCCCAACAGAAAAGTTATGGCTGCCTGGTGTTAGAGTTTTGACTTCAGCAAAACGTCTTTGCCAAAGGCTTTTCATACTAAAGTTATACTGTACATGAAAAGGGTATTACAACTGTAGCCTATTTAGAATCAAACACTGTGTGAGTCCAATGTGGATTCTTATATTGATTAAAGAAAGTAATGATCCACCCTGCTTCCATAAGCAATTGTTTGTTGACATGCTGTGATTTCTAAATGTATATTTTCTCAAGGGGTTAGCCTACAGTGTCATCACCGTGAACTTTTACATAACTTCCTCTGATTAACGTGTACAGTATATTGGTCGAAGTCCCGCCTTCAGATTGGGCGTGCGTTGGGAGCGCAGGTGTGATTGTATCCATTCTACTTATCTAGAGATAACCTGGCCCTGAGGTTAACTTCCTGTTGTCCGCGTTCGATCGTGATAAATTAAATAATTCACAAACTTACTTCAAGTCCACGAAGTAGAGGTTTTCCCAGCAGCCAGGTGTGTTTGGAAAGCTTAAAGTTCAAGGATTAGGAGGAATAGGGAGAAACGCGCGCACCGAGATACCTGTGAAACTACGGTTGTAAATGAGGATCTGATTGCCACGGACAACATCGAACACGTCTGAGACATTGTCTCGGTATAATAACAACTCATATCGAGGCATAAAGCGAGTCATTTCTGTACGAAGGATCATCATGAAGAAATCAGGATATTCAGGTAGGTGTGCCGTTTGATGGAATATTTATTATGGATACTCGTATTGTTGTTATTACTTTGCTGTAATGTTATTATAACACTTTACATTGTTATTTTACAGTTGTCCATCTAAATGTGCACAGTATCAGCTTAAATTATGTAACTTTAGGTTACTTGTACATATGTAACTTTAGGTTACGTGTACGCGCGCGTGCGCGTAGGTTAGCTGTGTTGAGAGAAAGTGAAAGTGCCCTAGAGAGACTGTCAGAATAAATGTACATAGGCATGGGATAATGATTTATTTTCCTGTACTCTAAAGGTCAGTTATGATTGCCACCATGATTCCTGACTGAGTCACTAAGCTCCAACCACTACACAATATCCCGCCATCCCACCTTAATGGTCTAACTGTTGAGTGATATACTGTTTCAACACATCATGCTGTTCTGTTGATTGTGATGAGTTATTAGATATTATAAACTGGGTGGTTCGAGCCCTGAATGCTGATTGTCTGATAGCCGTGGTATATCAGACCGTATACCACGGGTATGACAAAACATTTATTTTTACTGCTCTAATTACGTTGGTTACTAGTTTATAATAGCAATAAGGCACCTCGGGGGTTTGTGGTATATGGCCAATATACCACGGCTATCCAGGCACTCCGTGTTGTGTCGTGCCTAAGAACAGCCCTTAGCCATGGTATATTGGCCATATACCACACCCCCTCGTCCTTATTGCTTAAAGATACTTGATCATCAAGTTATCCTTGTTGTGAATTTACCCTCTCAAAGAGCCACGCATGGAGCCAGGCGTGACAATTTCTGTTAGTCTTTGACTAAACAATGTCTGACTATTGACAATAGTTAAGCCTGACTGTATTCTTACTGCCAAGTAATTCACATGACGTTTGAAAAAACTTTGTCTGGAAAGGCAAAGTACTAACAAGAGCCATTAGTGAACTTACCTGACCTCTAATCTGTTGGCATAATGAGGGGTGCTTTTCAAGGTCTGGAGGTCACACAATTGCCAAATATACTTCATGAAAACCTGAAGAAGAATATGATGTTTACTTACAGTATGGTCTCTATGTATCATTGTATGTAGAATAGAGATTAATAATACATTGATGTGGTAGAGTATGTTTCCAATCGAGATAGTGTTGTCTCTTGACAGTTTGGTTGCAAATACAGTTGATTGACAGGTTGATGGTCCTCTCACCACTGCTTCCCCTCCACTGCCCTGCAGCAAGACAAGGTTTATGTCCTACAACACTGTCTATTTGTTTTGTCAATGGACGGATGTGTACATGTCATCTTCTCAATGTACTTACTATGAATGTGATATGTGCTTGTCCCACCTAGCTATCTTGAGATGAACGCACTAACTGTAAGTCAATCTGGATAAGAGCGTCTGCTAAATTAATCAAATGTAAAATGTAAATGTAATGTGGTTTATAATATACAGCCCTCATCAGATTATTTCATATCTGGTCTATAGGTGATGATGATTGGCTAACAGATCATCTTCTCTGGTCCTATATGTCTGCTGTCAGAATGTGTGCCAGTGAGGTGCCATACATGGGTGGTGATTTAGGAAAGTTACTCTCGAAGAGCCTTGGAGACAAGGTGTTATATCCATCCATCCATCTATGATACTCAGCATGGAGGAAAGTTGTTATTTCATTCCTTCCATCCATGATACTCAGCATGGAGAAAAGTTGATATATCCATCCATCCATCCATCCATCCATCCATCCATCCATCCATCCATCCATCCATCCATCCATCCATCCATGATACTCAGCATGGAGAAAAGTTGATATATCCATCCATCCATCCATCCATCCATCCATCCATCCATCCATCCATGATACTCAGCATGGAGAAAAGTTGATATATCCATCCATCCATCCATCCATCCATCCATCCATTCATCCATCCATCCATGATACTCAGCATGGAGAAAAGTTGATATATCCATCCATCCATCCATCCATCCATAATACTTAGCATGGCTGGTCATTGTCCCTGTGCTGTCTCTCTCCCCTCCTGACTATGTTTCACCTCCATGTGTGAACAACTGCTGTAGCCTGTATCTGTTTGGAGCCTGTATCCAGCATCACGTTTCACCCGTAATGGTGGTTCACTCACTCACCCACTCTTTCACTCTTAATGGTGTCCCACTCACTCACCCACTCCTAGAACCCACTCTATTTGCTTTAACCTACAGCTTCCTTTCTCTGAGGTTGTGTCCCAAATGGCACCCTATTCCCTATATAGTGCACTACTGTTGACCGGGGCCCATAGAGTTATGCCATTTGGGGCGCAGTCTGAGTCTCCACAGCCTCTAACCCTAAGCACTTGGCTCTGTGCTGCTCTGTTCAGTGTACACAAACCATTGAATGTCTCCTTTCCCAACAACTCCCTTCCCACAGTTTCCATCGGAGCAGAGTGTGCATGTCTGGTCATGCCGTCGTCATCTGTCCTGTTTGTCTCCCGCCGGAACGTGTGCGGAGCTGCTGTCACATTCTGGGCATAGTTGTCAGAGTTCAGCTCTGGAGACAGGATATTGACTAATAACAAAGACCGTCGTGGTGGTGGGGGTGTTTGGAGAAGGCCGTCTTCATGATCAGTGTGGGGGTGTTTGGAGTGGACTACCATCAGACATGTGGGGGTTTGACATTGAGAAGGGTGGAGGGTGGGCCTTGGCCCCAGAGCTGAAACTGTGTGTGGAGATACTGTACAGGGATTTGGGTCTGTGTGGGGATGGGATATGGATGGTGTGTGTGTGTGTGTGTATATATATACACACACTCAGAGCTGTATGTTTCTCTCAGTATTATTATACAGTATTACAGAATGTGTGTGTGTGTGTGAGAGAGTGCAATGTGCATGTTTGTCTGACTGTATTCATCATAGACTGTAAATTAGGGTGTTCACTTCACATGCTAGTGGCAGTGTGTGAGTGTCTGACCCTGGTAGCTGAACCCTGTGTGTGGAGCTGCTCTCTGCCTTGTACGCCTCTCCCTCAGCCTGGTGGATCAATCAGTAACCTGCAGATGAATAACAACCACACAAAGGAGAGGCTAGGACACACACACACACAAACACACACACACACACAGGCTCATTATTTACAGATCCCACAGCACTGATTTACTCATAACAGGGTATCGCTGGGTCTGGTATGCGCTTTCAAGTCCAACCCCAAACACACTTCTACTACCTCTCTGACTTATTGCAAGCACTGCTCTGCATTATGGCTTTTAAAATTGTTTATATACGCAGACAGGCTTTGATTTGCTGTGTGTAAAGGTAGTGTTAGATGGAACTTGAAAGTCAATCTATAAACTCTGTTGAGACACACTATTTGCCCTGTCATCTTGTCAAGTATGCCTAGGATGTCCAAACCATCAATTTGTGTGTGAGAGAGGCCTGTGCTTGAATGGATTATAGGTACTGTATGTAACAGGGAGAGGGATGAGCTCACGTGTTATGCACGTGTCTTTGGTGCTCTTCTGTCTGTGTGGCGTCCTTTATCCTATAACTCCCACACGCACACACTCAGTCACGCGCACACACACATGCGTGCATGCACGCACGCACACACACAAACACACACACACACACCTCATCGTCTCCTTTGATAGTGTCCTTAATCCTTAAGATTTGGGGGGGACTCCTTTAGGTATAAAAATATATATATATACAGTATATATACAGTACCAGTCAAAAGTTTTAGAACACCTACTCATTCAAGGGTTTTTCTTTATTTTTACTATTTTCTACATTATAGAATAATAGTGAAGACATCAAAACTATGAAATAACACATATGGAATCATGTAGTAACCAAAAAAGTGTTAAACAAATATTTGAGATTCTTCAAATAGCCACCCTTTGCCTTGATGACAGCTTTGCACACTCTTGGCATTCTCTCAACCAGCTTCACCTGGAATGCTTTTCCAACAGTCTTGAAGGAGTTCCCACATATGCTGAGCACTTGTTGGCTGCTTTTCCTTCACTCTGCAGTCCGACTCATCCCAAACCATCTCAATTGGGTTGAGGTCGGGGGATTGCGGAAGCCAGGTCATCTGATGCAGCACTCCATCACTCTCCTTCTTGGTAAAATAGCCCTTACACTGCCTGGAGATGTGTTGGGTCATTGTCCTGTTGAAAAACAAATGATAGTCCCACTAAGCCCAAACCAGATGGGATGACGTATCGCTGCAGAATGCTGTTGTAGCCATGCTGGTTAAGTGTGCCTTTAATTCTAAATAAATCACAGACAGTGTCACCAGCAAAGCACCCCCACACCATAACACCTCCTCCTCCATGCTTTACGGTGGGAACTACACATGCGGAGATCATCCATTCACCCACACCGCGTCTCACAAAGACACTGCGGTTGGAACCAAAAATCTCAAATTTGGACTCCAGACCAAAGGACAAATATCCACCGGTCTAATGTCCATTGCTCGTGTTTCTTGGCCCAAGCAGGTCTCTTCTTATTATTGGTGTCCTTTAGTAGTGGTTTCTTTGCAGCAATTAGACCATGAAGAACTGATTCACACAGTCCCCTCTGAACAGTTGCTGTTGAGATGTGTCTGTGACTTGAACTCTGTGAAGCATTTATTTGGGCTGCAATTTCTGAGTCTGGTAACTCTAATGAACTTATCTTCTGCAGCAGAGGTAACTCTGGGTCTTCCATTCCTGTGGCAGTCCTCATGAGAGCCAGTTTCATCATAGTGCTTGATGGTTTTTGCGACTGCACTTGAAGAAACTTTCAAAGTTCTTGAAATCTTCCTTGACTGACCTTCATGTCTTAAAGTAATGATTGACCCCCCCCCCCACCTTGTCACGACACAACTGATTGGCTCAAACGCATTAAGAAGGAAAGAAATTCCACAAATTAACTTTAAAGAAGGCACACCTGTTAATTGAAATGCATTCCAGGTGACTACCTCATGAAGTTGGTTGAGAGAAGTCCAAGAGTGTGCAAAGCTGTCATCAAGGCAAAGGGTGGCTATTTGAAGAATTTCAAATATAAAATATATTTGGATTTGTTTAACACTTTTTTGGTTACTACATGATTCCATATGTGTTATTTCATAGTTTTGATGTCTTCACTATTATTCTACAAATGTAAAAAATTGTAAAAATAAAGAAAACCCTTGAATGAGTAGGTGTGTCCAAACATTTGACTGGTGGTGTATATAAATAAATTATTTGATGAAACATTGAATTTGGCCTTACTGCTATTAGCCCATAGAAACACATTGAATAACAGATTCATACATGGAAAACAGATAGTCAAAAAATAAATCAAAAGGATGTTTGTTTTAAAGTGTCTGCCCTATATATGAGAGATATAAGACAGATCAGGAAATTATTTATTTATATTTTTTACCCATATTTAACAAAACAAAACTGTCCACCAAACTACTTCCATATACAGTGCATTCGGAAAGTATTCAGGCCCCTTGACTTTTTCCACATTTTGTTACGTTACAGCCTTATTCTAAAATTGATTACATTGATTTTTTTCTCATCAATATACACACAATACCCAATAATGACAAAGCAAAAACAGTTTTTTAGATTTTAGAAGTTTATTAAAAATAAAAAACTGTAATATCACATTTACATAAGTATTCAGACCCTTTTGCTATGAGACTCGAAATTGAGCTCAGGTGCATCCTGTTTCCATTGATCATCCTTGAGATGTTTCTACAATTTGATTGGTGTCCACCTGTGGTACATTCAATTGATTGGACATGATTTGGAAAGACACACACCTGTCTATAAGGTCCCACAGTTGACAGTGCATGTCAGAGCAAAAACCAAGCCATGAGGTCGAAGGAATTGTTCGTAGAGCGCCGAGAGAGGATTGGGTCGAGGCACAGATCTGGGGAAACATTTCTGCAGCATCGAAGGTCCCCAAGAACACAGTGGCCTCCATCATTCTTAAATCGAAGAAGTTTGGAACCACCAGGACTCTTCCTAGAGCTGGCCACCCGGCCAAACTGAGCAATCGGGGGAGAAGGGCCTTGGTCAGGGAGTTGAACAAGAACCTGATGGTCACTCTGACAGAGCTCCAGAGTTCCTCTGTGGAGATGGGAGAAACTTCCAGAAGGACAACCATCTCTGCAGCGCTCCACCAATCAGGCCTTTATGGTAGAGTGGCCAGACAGAAGACACTCCTCAGTAATAGGCACATGACAGCCCGCTTGGAGTTTGCCAAAATGCACCAAAATACTCGCAGACTATGAGAAACAAGATTCTCTGGTCTGATGAAACCAAGATTGAACTCTTTGGCCTGAATGCCAAGCATCACGTCTGGAGGAAACCTGGCACCATCCCTACGGTGAAGCATGGTGGTGGCAGCATCATGCTGTGGGGATGTTTTTCAGCGGTAGGGACTGGGAGACTAGTCAGGATCGAGGGAAAGATGAACGGAGCAAAGTACAGAGAGATCCTTGATGAAAACCTGCTCCAGAGCACTCAGGACCTCAGACTGGGGTGAATGTTCACCTTCCAACAGGACAATGACCCTAAGCACAGAGCCAAGACAACGCAGGAGTGGCTTCGGGACAAGTCTCTGAATGTCCTTGAGTGGCCCAGCCAGAGCCCGGACTTGAACCCGATCAAACATCTCTGGAGAGACCTGAAAATAGCTGTGCAGCGACGCTCCCCATCCAACCTGACAGAGCTTGAGAGGATCTGCAGAGAAGAATGGGAGAAACTCCCCAAATACAGGTGTGTCAAGCTTGTAGCGTCATACCCAAGAAGACTCGAGGCTGAGTAAAGGGTCTGAATACTTATGTAAATGTGATACTTCAGTTTTTCTTTTTTTATAAACTTTCAAAAATGTCTAAAAACCTGTTTTTGCTTTGTCATTATGGGGTATTGTGTGTAGATTAATGAGGGGGAAAAAAACAATTTAATCATTTTAGAATAAGGCTGTAATGTAACAAAATGTGGAAAAAGTCAAGGGTTCTGAATACTTTCCGAATGCATTTTATACTTCCATACATATTTTTAACTGGTACCCGGCTACTTTCAGACCTGAGGCTTGTGGGCGTCCTAGAGCAAAACAACCGACATGTACGTGTTCATGAGAAACTCACCTTTCCATAGAGAGGTCATATTAGCCCAAACTGTTTGGACGATACAGACAGAACATTTTTTACATTTAAATGTTTAGTCATTTAGCAGACGTTCTTATCCAGAGCGACTTACAGTTAGTGAGTGCATACATTATTATTATTATTATTATATATATATTTTTTTTTCTTACTGGCCCCCCGTGGGAATCGAACCCACAACCCTGGCGTTGCAAACGCCATGCTCTACCAACCGGCCATTCCCTCCCCTACCAGTGGCGGCTCCTGAAAAAATTCTCAGGGGGGGCAATTTTTCTGATGATTTAGGTGACCTACACACATTTTTAAAAAGATATGTCCAGCAACAACATGAAGACAGGGGCAGCATATAAGTCAATACCAGAAGCATTTATTGACTGATCTCAAAAGTGTTGGCTTACAAAATCAAAATAAGTTATCACAGTAAAAATAATCAAGGGTGTTCTTTCACATTCCTCAACACTGCATAAACAATATGCATTTCCATAAACAAATGAAATATCAGCTGAAAATACAGCATCTTGGTATTTGTTCAGATTGCAGGATCAACAAGAGCTTTTACCACATTTTTTGCCTCATGGTTGAATTGGAAATATGTGCACCTGAGCATAATTCACAACAAGCAAGCAGGAGCTTTTGATAGAGGCTACTGAAAACATTGATGCAAGTTATTGGTAATAAGACATTTTTATAGACTTCCATATTCTGCCCTCTTGTATAGATTTGTGAAAATGAACAGTGATAGACATTTTGCCTGAAAACAGAATTTGAAAGTAATTTCTAGAAAAGGTAAACACAGCTATCTGTATGGCTTTGTAAAAATGAACAACCATATTCTGGCCAATTGTATAGATTTGTAAATATGAACAACCATATTCTGACCAATTGTATAGATTTGTAAAAATGAACATGAACAGATTATTTTTTTAAAAACTTTTTTTTAAATGAAAAATAACTATTTTAAACAACATCAACTGTGAACTGATTTGGGCATGTGTGTGTTAAAGAGACAGACAGGGAGGGACAAAGAGAGAGAGAGGCTACATTACTTGTACTGAAACTGTTCTCTTCTCTGTTTCAATACAGCAAAGCGTTCAATGACTTTCTCATTGAAATCAGGCATGCTGAGGACTAGTTCCCTCTCCATGGAAAGCATGGCCAGTGCATTCAGACGTTCCTGGCCCATTGAATTTCGCAGGAATGTCTTAACTCGTGTCAAAGTTGAGAAACATCTCTCAGCTTCAGCTGTTGTCATGGGAGTAGTTATGAGGATGTTCAACAGAGTCACAGTCTCAGAGAACGTCTCCTGGAGGTTGTAGCTCATGAGAACCTGGTACAGTGCCAGTGCACCACAGCATCCCTTGAATTCAGGATTCTCATAGATCAGAGATAGTTCTGTCTTGAGCTTTGCCTTGCTCAGCATGGGGTATGCATTCACAGTGGCATTCAGAGCCTCATCAGGAAATGAATGGCAGTACCTTTCAAACATGTCTGCTTGCAGTAAGGTAGCACTCACAAGGTGGCCAGAGAAAGAGAACCTTTCTTTGGTGTGATCCAGGATGGTGTTGCAGACCTCTTCAGACAGCCTCTGCTTCTCCTCTTCTCTCAAAGCTGTTCTGGGTCTTTTGGCTCCTGTTGCTTCTTGCAGCTGCTGTTGAGAGGAGTCCCTGAAGGCAAACAGACCAATGTGTTTGTTGGCTTTGTACAGTACTGTTGTCTATGTGATGCACAGGTATATGCAATGTATCCATGTATAGTACAAATACTTCAGTTCCACTTAAAATGGGCAGGGATGCATAAAGTCTTTAGTGTTTAAGTTAGCCTTTGTGTCTCACATAGCCTGGATGTTCAGCACAGTATACAGTGGTGCTCATAAGCTTATGATCCCATGCTAAAGTTGACTAAAAAGAGGAATAAAAAAGAAAAGAAAATTGGTGTCCTTAAAGGTTGGATTTTCCAACTTTTTTAATTAAGTCATTAAGATCAATTTCCAAAATATGATTTTTTTTATTTTTGTATTCCTCTTTTTAGTCAACTTTAGAATGTGTTCATACACATATGAGCACCACTGTACAGTACACATAGTATATAAAATAAGCTAGATTACACCACTGGCCATATATAATGAGAATAATGTAATTTCAAACACAAATGCAGTCTCCTTTCATGCATACATTTTCAAATAAAGCTCTGCTTTGAGAAAGATCGAATGATATTGTTTAATCTTACCTTATGGCCTGCACACTGCTTGTGAAGCTGTCGAGGGCACGTTTGATAAAGACAGCATCGATGTCCTTCTTCTGTAGCTTCTGGTACAGAATGTCGACGTGGGGCATGATTTTGTGAAAAAGCCGCAGGAAAAAAATAAAATCTTCATCATGTAGCATCCTCACGTAGCCAGATGCCTCTCTCACGGTGGGCTGGTCAAATGAACCCAATGAACCCGTCCGAATGGCTTCAAAACATTCTATGAGGTCGTCTTGATTCTCGTAGACAGTGTTCACGACTCTGCTTAGTAGAAACCTGTTGAATTATTAAATTTGGTCTGGGAGGTCCTAATTGTTTCGTTGCCAATTTATCTTGATTTGTTCGCCGACAAAAAGGAACTTCTTTCAAAGAGACAATCGAGTTGCACTGAAGGCTAGCCATTTTGACAGTAGTAGTGAATTGATTGATGAGGCTACCCGCTCTTTTCTTAGTTACGTTCATGGTTATGTTACGTATGACGAAAGCGCGTAAGTGCAAGCCCTCAGAAACCCATAGAGATTGTATTGAAAGCTCTGATATTTGAAAAAAATTGATTTTACATTAGAGGCTATGAGAGACTTCTGGGCGATTTTCAACCTGACTGAAATCGCCCCAAAACCGGCGGGGACATTTGAAGCACGACTTTAGCCTGATTGGACATTTAGTGGCAGATCAGACGTCTAGATTAGAACACTGATAACTACTGTTGCCGTGATATAATTGATTAGAAAAAAAATCCCTTCATTTTCCCGTTTGGCAGTGCGTCGCCCATATCGCCCTAATGAACACACCGCCCCTGTCCCCTACCCTGGACGACGCTGGGCCAATTGTGCGCCGCCCCATGGGTCTCCCGGTCACGGCCGGCTACGACAGAGCCTGGATTCGAACCAGGATCTCTAGTGGCACAGCTAGCACTGCGATGCGCCACTCGGGAGTATAACATGGCAGATCGGCGGTACCGACTTCAGATGAGATGGGATTATTTTATTATGCTAATTTGATTTCCGCGGGGGCCCAGACATCGACAGGGTTTAATGACATGTTTTATCACTACCTCAGAATGCCTGGTCAGTTTTAAGACAAAGACAATAACTTAGTTTTCCCAGTTCCTGGATGTTGAGTCTTGTATGGAGAAAAATAGATGACAGCTGAGCTACATTCTGTTTCATTCTCCCACTCTGAGAGACAGAGGGAATCTATTGTAGACTATAGCCAGGATTCAGTCCGAGTCGTGTTGTAGAGTACTAGACATTTACAGGTAGGTCATTTCCGATTGGGCCGACATCTTCAGCATTTACCGTAAATGTGGGAACATTTCCTTTAAAAGCTGCATTGTCAAGAACTACCTATACTGTATATAGTGTCCCCCCTTTCCCCCTGGTCCTGTGGTCTACTCATGACACAGTACAGGGCCTAGTCCCCATTTCCTACCATATCCTGTGCTCTATACAGTATGGAGCCAGGTCTGAAGTGTCCACTCTGTGTTTATCTGGGACTCCAGACAGGAATGCAGCTCTGTGATGATAGCTGTCTGTCAGGGGTGTGAGATGATGCCAGGGGAGGGGCTGACTGAGGAAGAGCTGTAACAGATGATGCTAGTGTCTTCTATCTACATAGTGACACATACTGTATGAGGCCAAAGAGCTTTGTCCGTCTGTCTGTCTTTTTGTCTTTTTGTCTCACATTTCTCTCTTTGTGTCACACACACAGACACACACACACACACACACACACACTTTAGGTTTTCAAGACCAGGATTGGAATTATTTGTTTAGTGGTCCCAATTCCACGTTTGAATTACGGAAAACCCCCAAGCCAACACAAACAAACACAGACAAATCTGTTACCCTCAAACCCTAGATGACCCTGTAGTTTACATACTATAGCTAGCTCTCTCTCTCTCTCTCTCTCTCTCTCTCTCTCTCTCTCTCTCTCTCTCTCTCTCTCTCTCTCTCTCTCTCTCCCCCTCTCTCTCTCCCCCTCCTTCCCTCCTTCCCTCCCTTCCTCTTCTGGATTCCCCTAATAGCCTAAACTCTTAGAAAAAAGGGTTCCAAAATAGTTCTTCAGCTGTCCCCATATGAGAACCCTTTTTAGTTCCAGGTAGAACTCTTTTGGGTTCCCTCTGGGGAAAGGGTTCTACATGGATCCCAATAGGGTTCTACCTAGAACCAAAAAGAACTCTTCAAAGGGCTCTCAATTCTGGTGAAACAGAGCATATCAGTACGGATTCCAGGCTAGGAACCTAGTGTTCCAGAGGGAATTTCAAACCCATAAAACTCAATGGACTTTTTAACTGAGGTTGCATCTCAAATGGCACCCTATTCTCTATAATAGTGCACTACTTTTGACCAGAGCCCTATGGCCCTGGTCAAAAGTAGTGTACTACATAGGGAATATGGTGCAGTTAGGGACACAGTCTGAGTTTATTTTAGTTACTGATCTCTACTCTACCTGCCAAGATGGAAGGCCGATCCATATCTATTACACTACAGACCATTGTTTTATTCACTGCTATTACTTAAGGACTGTTTCACTATTGAGCTCATAAAAACTGCCTTTAAAAAGCTGTTTCCGTCATGCTGCTTCACTGAAATGATATTTACTGTTTTTGGTGTGATTGTGATAGTTTATTGTGACTAAACACACCTGTGTCAGTAGTTGTGATAAAATCCTGAGTGAGTTTTGATGAGTGAGATGAAAACATCTGACAAACTTAGATTTTGGAGTGTAATGTCCCTTTACCAACATGAACATTATCAGTGCTCACCATTTAGCAATTTATCTGAGCCTGGTGCGGTTCAAGGTCATGGTCAGTACTATTCACAGTACTATTCATGGTCTACTCACGGTCAGGAACATTCTATCTGTGTGGTTATTACACAAGGTAGGAGACTTCCAGGTAAAGACCTTATCTGGGCTGTGAAAACACATGAAAAATTACCATCTCTCTGTCAGTTCCCCCTGTTGTCCATTCCCAGCCTCTTTCACAGGCCAGTTGTGAAACGGTGTAAACTCTGTGTGGTGTTTGCAGCATACTCTGAACATGTGTAATGAGGGCCATGAAAACACAATGGGTCAGATGGATGAGTTGGGGGGAGGAAGGAGGGATGGGGCTGGGGGTGGGGGAGGAAGGAGGGGGGATGGGGAAGGAGGGAGGATGGAGGGGGGATGGGGGGAAAGGAGGGATGGATCGTCCTCAACTCTGCCCTCCAGCTCAAACAGTGACTAGCCTCCTTTACAAATATAGTCAAGAAGGATCAAGGGCCATTGAGGTGTGTGTGTGTGTGTGTGTGTGTGTGTGTGTGTGTGTGTGTGCTTGTGTGCACATGCACTATTGTGTGTGTGTACCACAGGGCCACAGGGTTTAAACTGCAGGAGACGGGCCCTCCACACCCAATCCTCTTGTTTTCGCTCCCCAGTCAACTGTAACCAATAACTCTTCATTTCACATGTTTGACGAGGCCTGCACTTGACCGGTCAGATCACTCAATCACACTACATGACACACTGATTGTTCTGAAACACGGCTATTCAGACACTTCAGTTCACCAATAACAAAGGACTAGGGAAGTACCAAAGGAAGCTTTATTGTTCATATGAAAACATGAAAATGCTTTATTTGGACCTGTATAACCGTTGGGGGAATAAATGTGGTTAAGCTTTTGTGAAACAGCGTGTGGTGTTTGTGTGTTCAACTTTACCACCTAGCCCTGCTACATGGCTGTTGAATCCTATGTGACGTCTAAGAGGGAGTCAACAGCCATGTAGCAGGGCTATTTACCACCATGAAACCTACATAACACTGTCATAAACCTGACATAAGTGATTGTAACAGTCCCTCAGCGTTAAGAGGGCCATTCTAGCTTTGTGTGAGGAGATTCACATGACACCTGTATGAGGCCACACCTGTCTCTGAGTAGAGATGTGGAGAAGGCCACACCTACTCTGAGTAGAGTTGTGGAGAAGGCCACACCTACTCTGAGTAGAGTTGTGGAGAAGGCCACACCTGTTTCTGAGTAGAGTTGTGGAGAAGGCCACACCTGTCTCTGAGTAGAGTTGTGGATAAGGCCACACCTACTCTGAGTAGAGTTGTGGAAAAGGCCACACCTACTCTGAGTAGAGTTTTGGAGAAGGCCACACCTACTCTGAGTAGAGTTGTGTAGAAGGCCACACCTACTCTGAGTAGAGTTGTGTAGAAGGCCACACCTGTCTCTGAGTAGAGTTGTGTATAAGGCCACACCTGTCTCTGTGTGGTTGTGTTGTGTGTGGAGCTGTAGAGGGCCCTGTAGCGCTGCACTCACCTGTTCAGTCTTGTCCAGGGCTTTTCAACAACACACACTCTCTCTCACACACATCTCCTTTGTTCCAACAACACTGTGGGTTCCGCTCTGGGGTTGCTCACACTTTTATTTTCCATTCAGGCTTTACAGGAGTTGTTGATTGGCTCAAACACTGTTGTACTCTGCCAGTGTACCTATGATCAGTCTGTCCACTCCTTAAACTCAGTGTGACTCCTACAGCTACTGGTGGCATTGAATCATATTCTCTAAATGCCAAATTATGCCTTATCGGTTTGGTTGTTACATGTTTTTGCTGTTTAACATATTCTGAATGTCAAATTGATGCCTTATATAGTTGGTTGTTTTGTAGTCCTTAGGCCTACATATATTTCGCTGTCTCACAAAGTTTGGATGGGATATTTATCTATTTTATAGTTGTTGTAGTGCGTACATGTTTTATTAATGTATTATCTATTTGGTTGTTGTTGTAGTACATGATCAGCAGTCTCTAGTTATCTCATTAGTTAGCGTCCGTTAGTTTCCCATTGAGATTCTGCTGTAGAATAAGGTAAAGCACAGACTTGCTTCTCTGCCTTGCTCCCATTCATAACTGTAAATACATGCGCTGCCTGTCCCAAGTCAGGTCAGGTGTGTGTACTTTACTGACATGTCAACATCCCTCATTGACTCACAGCTGTTCAGTTCAATGTCCTTATTCTCAGGTTGTTTGAACATTGTTTTATAGCAACCATAGCCTCTCCAGGACTCAACATCATGTTGATTCAAAGCCGTAGTCTAAAGCTCTCTGCCAAGCCACAGTTTAGATAACAATTATGAATTCCCAATTTAAATCATTCATCGCCATTACTTCCAGTAACAGTGAATGGTGAGTCAATCTATGGTACGTCCCAAAAGGCACCCATATTCCCTTTATAGTGCACTACTTTTGACCAGGGACCATATAGCTATATAGGGAAAGGGTGCTATTTGGGAAGCACCCTCAGTCTATCTGAGGGATTCTGCTGTTGAGGAGTACAGTAAATAAATACGTAGCTGTCTAAGCTAGCAGAGGTGTGTGTGTGTGCCACATAGTTTCATCCTCCTGTTACAACACTACCACCTCCCTGAAAAAAACAGACCTGTTGCTACTGGGCCATTTGTGGTGTAGAGCAGCAGGGAGAGGCCTGTTTGGTGAGTGGCAGGGGAGAGTAGTCGCTCTGTCGAGCTCTCATCCAACCCTGCTTCAGTAAATATTTACCGGGCTCTGTTTAGCTGGTCTGGTCTGGTACTGGTAGCTTCACTGGGTTTCTGAATGTTAGTTGTATTTATCTTGCAGGAGGAGTGAATGAGTGTGTTGGCTCTGGCCTCAGCTAGTCTGGTCTGGGAGCCTCTCTCTGGCCTGTCTGTTGGTTAGTCAGTAGGAGGAGGAATTAGAGCATGGCTGGCTGTGCTGCTGCTGCTGTTTCTCTGAAGTTACTGGACTGTTGGTTTCTCTCTGATGTCGGTCAGTCTGGGAGAGTCAGGCGTTGCTTTCTGTGGGCACAGAGACAAATTCCAGAGCATAAAACAGTCTGTGGGATCCAGTGGATGTTAGTCTTCTCCCTCATTTTTCTTCGCTCTCTCACACATAGACATTGAGATAGACTTAACAGACAGACTCTCTCTTTTCTTCTGTCTTAAAACCAAAGACGCACATGCACGTCATCTTGTGAAGTATGCCTATGATGTCCAAACCATCAATTTGTGTGTGAGAGAGGCCTGTGCTTTAATGGATTATAGGTACTGTATGTGACAGGGAGAGGGATGTGCTCACGTGTTAAGCACGTGTCTTTGATGCTCTTCTGTCTGTGCGGCGACCTTTATCCTACAACTCACACACGCACACACGCAGCCATTCAAAATCCTATTTTCCCTAACCCTAAACCTAACCCTAACCCTAATCCATACTCTAACCCTAACCCTAACCCTAACCCTAACCTTAAGCCTAACCCTAACCTTAACCCAAAAACCTAACCTTAACCCTAACCCTAACGCTAGCTCCTAACCCTAACCCTAAAATTAACCCTAGCTCCTAACCCTAACACTTAACCTAACTCTAACACTAATTCTAACCATAACCCTATATCCCCTAGTGATAGCATTTGACCTTGTGGGGACTAACAAAATGTCCCCAGTTGGTCAAATGTTGGTCCCCACAAGAATAGTTAAACACGTAAACACACACACACACACACACACACTACCCCTCACCCCTTCCTTTCTCTCTAACTCTCTCTGCTGGTCACATCCACTTGTGACTCACGCCTCACAGGCTCCTTCTCCCACCGTATTCAGTAACATACAGTCAGAACCCCTTTAGACTTCCTCCCACCGTATTCAGTAACATACAGTCAGAACCCCTTTAGACTTCCTCCCACTGTATTCAGTAACATACAGTCAGAACCCCTTTAGACATCCTCCCACCGTATTCAGTAACATACAGTCAGAACCCTTTTAGACTTCCTTCCTGTCCCTCAGCTGTCTATGTCTCTCTAAAGACACTGGTGACTCTTCAGAGAGGAATCCACATATCTTGGTAATGGTGGTGAATGATGTCATACAGGACAGAACTGAGAAAGGAAGTGTCTAAATAAAAGGAGGAGCCAGAACAGGGGATGGGTCAGTTGACTCAGTGACCACAGGTTGGAGTCATTTCATCTGAATAGTACAGACTGGGTTAAATCCCTGATCTCTTATGATGGTTGCCCCTGTGGCATGTGTGACTCCTCTGAATCACCTATCTATAAACCATGATTCCGTGGCCACCATCACATCATCATCAGCTCTTTAGAAATAGATACTTACTGTTGCCTAGGGTGGTCTAGCAGTCTAAGCTGCTGCACCTGGAAGACATACAGTATACCGCTCTAGCATGGGTTCGAATCCATCCCACTGCAATTTCAGCACCCTCTCCCTCTCTTCTCCTGTCACTCCTCTCCTCTACCATATCCAATAAACACTAAATATGTGAGGAGAGAGACTGCCAAATTCATGAAGAAAAAGAAAGAACAAGAAGTGACTGTACTCTCAACATCTACCCTCAGCATGTAATTCATCACAACTGTGGTGATTCTAGAGGGGGTGCTCATCTTACTCTTACTAGCTGGGTAGAATTTCAGCTGCAGCCATGTAGGCCAACTTTCTATGTATCAGTAACTCAACTAGTCATCTTCCCACTAAGCCTATCTACCATATACCCTTCCACTGCTGGTATGACCTGTACTGGCATGGGTGATGGTTGACCAAGTTGACCTTTAAACTCTGTGACCTCCGACGACCTCTCATTCTACAGAGAGACCAATAGTCTACACAGGGTCTACACTATAGTCCACACACACACACACACACACACACACACACACACACACACACACACACACACACACACACACACACACACACACACACACACACACACACACACTCCAACACCTCAACTCTCCTGGCCTGGAATAAGGAATGATCAGTACAGAACACAAGAGAACACAACACAACAGAACAGAACACCCTGTATCGATCTGGAATGGAATAGGCCGCTCCCAGTCAACATTCCATGGAAAGCCGCAGTGGAACGCCAGGAGGCATTCCAGTGATTCCAGAGCTGCTCAGTGTCATCTAGGATCTGTGATAGCTGTCACTGGGTTCTCTGTTTTCAGGTTATCAGGGTCATAGGGGTTTAGTGTTGTTAACTTGCAGGCATATGTAGTGTTTTGTTATAATGGTATTAGGCAACATAGAATTGATTACCTTTATTGACCCCCCCCCCACCCCCCCACCCCACCCCTCCCTCTCTCTCTTTATATTTCTCTGCGTGACAGGTATTGCCAGGTCCACCAGTGGGAGACTGAGGAGGACAGACAGAGAAGGTTCTTCTTCCATCACAAGTCCCAGTAAGTCATACTATTTCTATCTGAGGCATCCACAATGCACAAGCATTATTACTTACATGCATCTGTTGGCCTCAACACAAGGACTTTGATTAATGCTACTGAGTTCATGTTGTAGGCTGAGCAAAATGCACAGCTAAATTGGTGAAGTGGGGGTTGACGAGGCACTGTAGACTGCCCTTCACACTCTTCACTGGATTTAGTGATAGTAACAAACTATATTTTATCAGGGTTTCTGAGAAGTGAGCCACTAAACAGGTACTGTGGCACAGATTAACTGATATGTTACAGTAAGCAGGTAGGAATGAATCACAAATATTCCCCTTGAGAGAAGAGAGAGGGATGATGAAGACAGACACAGTGAGGGTGAGATGGAGAGAGATTTAGATATTTGGTATTTGGTATTTTATTAGGATCCCCATTAGCTGTTGCAAAAGCAGCAGCTACTCTTCCTGCGGTCCACACAAAACATGAAACATGACATAATACAGAACATTAATAGGCAAGAACAGCTCAAGGACAGAACTACATAAAAAATGCCTACATATCAATACATACACACAAACTATCTAGGTCAAATGGCGTTGTTCCGTGAGGTGTTGCTTTATCTGTTTTTTGAAACCAGGTTTGCTGTTCATTTGAGCAATATGAGATTGAATGGAATTCAATGCAATAATGGCTCTATAAAATACTGTACGCTTTCTTGAATTTGTTCTGGATTTTGGGACTGTGAAAAGACCCCTGGTGGCATGTCTGGTGGGGTAAGTGTGTGTGTCAGAGCTGTGTGCAAATTGACTATGCAAACAATTTGGGATTTTCAACACAATCATGTTTCTTATAAAAAGAAGAAGTGAAGCAGTCAGTCTCTCCTCAACTCTTAGCCAAGAGAAACTGACAAGCGTAGTATTTATATCAGCCTTCTGATTACCATGAAGAGCAAGACGTGCTGCTCTGTTCTGGGCCAGCTGCAGCTTAACTAGGTCTTTCCTTGCAGCACTCGACCACACGACTGGACAATAATCAGGATAAGACAAAACTAGAGCCTGCCGGACTTACTTTTTGGAGTGTGGTGTCAAAAAAGCAGAGCATCTCTTTATTACAGACATACCTCTCCCCATCTTTACAACCATTGAATCTATATGTTTTGACCATGACAGTTTACAATCTAAGTTAACGCCAAGTAATTTAGTCTCCTCATCTTGTTTATTACCAGATTCAGTTGAGGTCTAGAACTTAGGGAATGATTTGTACCAAATACAATGCTCTTAGTTTTAGAGATGTTCAGGACCAGTTTATTACTGGCCACCCATTCCAAAACAGACTGCAATTCTTTGTTAAGAGTTTCAGTGACTTCATTAGCTGTGGTTGCTGATGAGTATATGGTTGAATCATCAGCATACATGGACACACATGCTTTGTTTAATGCCAGTGGCAGGTCGTTGGTAAAAATAGAAAAGAGTAGAGGGCCTAGAGAGCTGCCCTGCGGTACACCACACTTTACATGTTTGACATTAGAGAAGCTTCCATTAAAGAAAACCCTTTGAGTTCTATTAGATAGATAGCTCTGAATCCACGATATGGCAGAGGTTGAAAAGCCATAAGATACACACTACCGTTCAAAAGTTTGGGGTCACTTAGAAATGTCCTTGTTTTCCATGAAAACATGCATGAAATGAGTTTGAATAGGAAATATAGCAAAATGCTTAGGAAATGTAGTCATTGACAAGGTTAGAAATATATATTTTTAATATAAATAATTATTGTGTCCTTCAAACTTTGCTTTCGTCAAAGAATCCTCCATTTGCAGCAATTACAGCCTTGCAGACCTTTGGCATTCTAGTTGTCAATGTGTTGAGGTAATCTGAAGAGATTTCACCCCATGCTTCCTGAAGCACCTCCCACAAGTTGGATTGGCTTGATGGGCACTTCTTATGTACCATACGGTCAAGCTGCTCCCACAACAGCTCAATAGGGTTGAGATCCGGTGACTGTGCTGGCCACTCCATTATAGACAGAATACCAGCTGACTGCTTCTTCCCTAAATAGTTCTTGCATAGTTTGGAGCTGTGCTTTGGGTCATTGTCCTGTTGTAGGAGGAAATTGGCTCCAATCAAGCGCTGTCCACAGGGTATGACATGGCGTTGCAAAATGGAGCGATAGCCTTCCTTCTTCAAGATCCCTTTTACCCTGTACAAATCTCCCACTCTACCACCAACAAAGCACCCCCAGACCATCACATTGCCTCCACCATGCTTGACAAATGGCATCAAGCACTCCTCCAGCATCTTTTCATTTGGTCTGCGTCTCACAAATGTTCTTCTTTGTGATCCAAACACCTCAAACTTCGATTCGTCTGTCCATAACACTTTTTTCCAATCTTCCTCTGTCCAGTGTCTGTGTTCTTTTGCCCATCTTAATCTTTTATTTTTATTGGACAGTCTGAGATATGGCTTTTTCTTTGCAATTCTGCATCCCGGAGTCGCCTCTTCACTGTTGACGTTGAGACTGGTGTTTTGCGGGTACTATTTAATGAAGCTGCCAGTTGAGGACCTGTGAGGCATCTGTTTCTCAAACTAGACACTAATGTATTTGTCCTCTTGCTCAGTTGTGCACCGAGGCCTCCCACTCCTCTTTCTATTCTGGTTAGAGCCAGTTTGCGCTGTTCTGTGAAGGGAGTAGTACACAGCGTTGTACGAGATCTTCAGTTTCTTGGCAATTTCTCGCATGGAATAGCCTTCATTTCTCAGAACAAGAATAGACTGACGAGTTTCAGAAGAAAGTTCTTTGTTTCTGCCCATTTTGAGCCTGTAATCAAACCCACAATTGCTGATGCTCCAGAGACTCAACTAGTCTCAAGAAGGCCAGTTGTATCGCTTCTTTAATCAGCACAACAGTTTTCAGCTGTGCTAACATAATTGCAAAATGGTTTTCTAATGATCAATTAGCCTTTTAAAATGATAAACTTAGATTAGCAAACACAACGTGCCATTGGAACACAGGACTGATGGTTGCTGATAATGGGCCTCTGTACGCCTATGTGGATATTCCATAAAAAATCAGCCGTTTCCAGCTACAATAGCCATTTACAACATTAACAATGTCTACACTGTATTTCTGATCAATTTGATGTTATTTTAATGGACAAAAAAATTGCTTTTCTTTCGAAAACAAGGACATTTCTCAGTGACCCCAAATGTTTTGAACGGTAGTGTATGTTTTTTCAACAACAGGTTATGGTCAATAATATCAAAGGCTGCACTGAAATCTAACAGTACAGCTCCCACAATCTTCTTATTATCAATTTCCTTCAACCAATCGTCAGTAATTTGTGTCAGTGCAGTACATGTTAAGTGCCCTTCCCTATAAGCATGCAGAAAGTCTGTTGTTCATTTGTTTACAGAGAAATAGCATTGGATTTGGTCAAACACCATTTTTTCCAACAGATTGCTAAGAATTGGCAGCAAGCTGATAGGTCTGCTGTTAGAATCAGTAAAGGCCACATTACCATTCTTGGGTAGGTGAATTACTTTGGCTTCCCTCAAGGCCTGTGGACAAAGACTTTCCTCTAGGCTCAGATTAAAGATATGACAGATAGGAGTGGCTATAGAGTCAGCTACCATCCTCAGTAGCTTTCCATCTAAGTTGTCAATGCCAGGAGGTTTGTCATTATTGATTGATAACAATACTTTTTCCACCTCTCCCACACTAACTTTACAAAATTCAAACTTGCAATGCTTTTCTTTCATTATTTGTTTATATATGCATGAATACGATGGCTCACTGTTTGTTGTTGGCATTTCCTGCCTAAGTTTGCCCACTTTGCCAATGAAGTAATCATTAAAATATTTGGCAACATCAAATGGTTTTGTGATGAATAAGCCATCTGATTGGATGAAAGATGGAGTTCAATTTGTCTTCCTGCCCATAATTTCATTTAAAGTATTCAAACTTTTTTTCCCATCATTCTTTATATCATTGATCTTGGCTTCATAATACAGTTTCTTCTTCTTTTTGTTGAGTTTAGTCACATAATTCTCAATTTGCAGTAAGTCAGCCAGTCAGATGTGCAGCCAGACTTATTAGCCACTCCTTTTGCCCCATCTCTTTCAACCATACAGTTTTTCAATTCCTCATCAATCCATGGAGCCTTAACAGTTCTAACAGTCAGTTTCCTAACAGGTGCATGTTTATCAATAATTGGAAGAAGCAATTTATTGAATTCATCAAGTGAAGCATCTGGATGCTCCTTATTAATCACTTCAGACCAACAAATATTTTTAACATCATTCTCGTAAGAGTCACAGCAAAATATTTTGTATGATCTCTTATATACTATTTTAGGCCCAGCTTTTGGAACTTTGGCTTTCCTGGATATAATCACTGCATCCAATGGGTACGGATACAGCTTTAGAACAAAGTGCTACGGTATTAGTAAAAATGTGATCGATACATGTGGATGATCTTGTTCCTGTAGTGTTTGTAAACACCCTGGTTAATAACCTGAACCAGATTACAGGCACTGGTTACAGTGAGAAGCTTCCTCTTGAGTGGACAGCTTGATGAAAACCAGTAAATATTCAGGTCCCCAAGAAAGTAGACCTCTCTGTTTACATCACATACACTATCAAGCATTTCACACATATTATTTAGATACTGACTGTGAGCACTGGCTTTCAGTGAGAAAGATTGAAATAGCACAGCTACGACAGTGAGACAGATTGAGATAATGATCGAAAACTTTATGAGCACTAACTATTTACTACTACTGTGTGTGTGTGTGTTTGTGTGTGTGCGTGTGCGTGTGTTCGTGCGTGTGTGCGTGTGTAACTGCCGAGCGCTGGCATGAGGTTGCAGGCTGTGGCTGTGGCTGTGGCTGTGGCTGTGGCTGTGGCCGTGGCTGTGGCTCTCTGCAGCATTAGCACTTCAGAGAGAGGGGGGAGGGGAGGAGTACCGCCTGGAGCACCAGTTGGGGAGAGGGACACACACACCATGTGTATGCGCACATGTCCTTGCACACTCAAGCCACAGGAATCTGACAGGCGATGAGGCAGCCAGATACTGTAATATGCAGGCTAACAGACAGGCTAGGATACCCACACTGACAGACAGGGTTATAGGGATTTACACAGGATTTTTTTCTCATTAGCAGTGTGTGTATGTGTGTATGTGTATGTGTGTGCGTGCTTGCGTGTATGTGGAAGCGTGTGTTTGTGTTCTCAGGTGTGTGTGTGTAACAGGCAGAGTGACAGACAGGCAGGGCTAACAGGTAGAGAGGCAGGGCTAACAGGTGGAGAGGCAGGGCTAACAGGTAGAGAGGCAGGGCTAACAGGTAGAGAGGCAGGGCTAACAGGTAGAGAGGCAGGGCTAACAGGTAGACAGGCAGGGCTAACAGGTAGAGAGGCAGGGCTAACAGGTAGAGAGGCAGGGCTAACAGGTAGAGAGGCAGGGCTAACAGGTAGAGAGGCAGGGCTAACAGGTAGACAGGCAGGGTACAGGTGACAGGCAGGGCTAACAGGTAGAGAGGCAGGGCTAACAGGTAGACAGGCAGGGCTAACAGGTAGACAGGCAGGGCTAACAGGTAGACAGGCAGGGCTAACAGGTAGACAGCAGGCTAACAGGTAGACAGCGGGCTAACAGGTAGACAGGCAGGGCTAACAGGTAGACAGGCAGGGCTAACAGGTAGACAGGCAGGGCTAACAGGTAGACAGGCAGGGCTAACAGGTAGACTGGCAGGGATAACAGGTAGACAGGCAGGGCTAACAGGTAGACAGGCAGGGCTAACAGGTAGACAGGCAGGGCTAACAGGTAGACAGGCAGGGCTAACAGGATGTGAATGAGACCCATCCTGTCAGCAGACCGGGGGGGGTGGGACTATGGAGGCTGGCAGGGGGTGTGTGCCCTGTGCCCGGGGGTGAGGGAGGGGGCTGGGTGGGTTGGGAAGTAGAGGGAGATGCCCCACACAGAGCCTCTCCTGGTGGGGCTGATTTATGAGCAGACAGGAGGTAGATGGGCCTTAGGAGGAGAGTGCTGTTTTACGGTAACCTTCAAAATACACACATGTGCAGGCACACACACACGCTTACACACATGGATACACACACACACACACACATACACACACACACACACACACACACACACACACACACACACACACACACACACACACACACACAGAGACAGACAGACACACACACACAGGATTGGTAGAAGTTAATCTGCAGTCTTTGAATAGTGTCTCTAACACACACACACACACACACACAGACACACACAGGATTGGTAGAAGTTCATCTGTAGTCTTTGAATAGTGTCTCTAACAGTGGCTGTATTGTCCATGGCCATGCCCTCTGGGTGATTGTATTCAGTTAGTAGTCAGGAGACTGATGTCAATGGGGAGAAAGCAGTCACACTGTGTTACTAGCATGGCTCACTCCATTGTGTTCTCTGTGGTTGTGTCCCAAATGGCACCTTTTTCCCAATGGGCCCTGGTGAAAAGTAGGGCACTAGTACATAAGAAATTAGGTGCTATTTGGGACAGCCTGTGATCTAGATCCTGTAGTTCAGTTACTATATCAGCCATTCATTGTGAAGCTGCTAGTTGATCTGTGATTCAGATTACTATTGTGTTTTGATAGGCACTTAGGTCCAAACTCTGGTCCACTGTCCCCTCCTGTTGCGCAATGCTTTAGACAGCCCTGGCTTAAGTGACCCTGACTGCACACACACACACACACACACACACACTCCTTGCTGCATTTAGGAAGGTGAGGGTTGCATTGTGCAACACTGCAGCCTGATACTTGCAAAACAATTTTTACGACTGGGTGTGTTTGATCTCTCACTCTCACACACACACTCTGCCACTCGCCAAATGACCCTCAGGCAAGTGTGAGGGACATGCCAAAGGTTAGGGTTCACCTATGTTTCCTGAACAAAGAGGTGGATGGATGTCAAGCACCTTTTAGAGAGAGAGAGAGAGAGAGAGAGAGAGAGAGAGAGAGAGAGAGAGAGAGAGAGAGAGAGAGAGAGAGAGAGAGAGAGAGAGAGAGAGAGAGAGAGAGAGAGAGAGAGAGAGAGAGAGAGAGAGAGAGAGACTTCCCCCCGCTTCTGTTTTATATAGTTTTCCATTGACGGTAGTGATACAGTATACTTAAGCAATAAGGCCCGAGAGGGTGTGGTATATGGCCAACATACCACGGCTAAGGGCTGTTCTTAGGCCCCACGCAACGCGGAGTGCCTGGATACAGACCTTAGCCGAGGTATATTGGCCATATATCACAAACCCCTGAGGTGCCTTATTGCTATTATAAACTGGTTACCAACGTAAGTAGAGCAGTAAAAATAAATGTTTTGTCATACCCGTGGTATACGATCTAATATACCACGGCTGTCAGCCAATCAGCATTCAGGGCTCAACCACCCAGTTTATAAAACCCAATATCCTATCTCTGCATAGATAGACATGCCAAGACTCAATGGTCTCTGTTGCTGTACAGATGGGTTGATCAGAAAGTGGGTTGTTGGGGCCATGGAGAGGAGAGGGTTATTTTAGGCTAACTCTAAGGAGCTCATATCACATGGTCCTTCAGGGTTTCTGCTTCCAAGATACAATGCTGCTACAGTCTTATGGCAAGGCAGAGAAAGAAGGAAAGAAAGAAAGAAACTGAGAGAGAGAGAGAGAGAGAGAGAGAGAGAGAGAGAGAGAGAGAGAGAGAGAGAGAGAGAGAGAGAGAGAGAGAGAGAGAGAGAGAGAGAGAGAGAGAGAGAGAGAGAGATAAAGAGAGAGAGAGAGAGATAAAGAGAGAGGGAAAGACAGACAGACAGGCAGGGGAGGGAGGGAGGGAGGGAGGGAGGGAGGGAGGGAGGGAGGGAGGGAGGGAGGGAGAAACTGGGGGAGAGGAAAGAGAGGAAGGGAGGGAGCGAACGAGCGAGCCGGGGGGGGAAAGGGGAAGTCCAAAAAAAGGAGAGAGGAAAAAAGCAGACGCTTCATGAGGCTGTGGAGGGAGTGATCTGGATATGGAGGGGGACAAATTCTCAGGTAAGACACAGGAACTCAGCCAAACTGGACTCTCCTCACAGGGGAATAGTACTTTTCAGCTCTTCAGCAAACTAACTACTGAAACACCTAGAGTTTGGGACTTTTCCTCTGTGTATTTTCTGGTTTTAAGGCTTTAGCTTAGCTGCAGTTTGCAGATACAGCGTAGAGGGTTTGAGGATCTGTCCTTTGCCATGTGTCTGTCTGTCTGTCTGTCTGTGTGTCTGTGTGTCTGTCAGTCTCTTTGTCTCTCTCTCTCTGGCTGTCTGGTCGATGAGTTACAGTAGCTAGGGTTTCATGTGTGAGACTGACCGGCACAGTCATCTAATCTGGGTGACAGCCAGGACAGTGGGACAGAGCTGTGGGGCTCCTGGATTCTTTCTCTTTTTCTGGGTGACTTACTTACTCAGTTATCTATTTGTTAATTTAATTAACTTGACAGGGACAGTGCACATGAATCATAATTTCAGTGTTCACATCAATGTAAATGTGTTAAAACTAACTATTAAGCTAATTTCCATCCATGTTAATGTAACATTGAGTTAGCTTTGCTATGAAGCTAATTTCCATCTGTATGTCCGTAGTCCTGCTCTCATGTTCATCTGTGGTGTGAAAACAGGTGATGTTTGAACAGTACTACTTTTGTCCCCCGTGGCTCCGGTGGCGACCGACCGTCAGTGTGGGTAGAGATACTCTCTATTGGCAGGGGAACGTTTTTTCCGCACTATTCTCACTTTTTCCAAATTGTTCTGATTCCTGAAGTTGACGTGATTTTCCTCATAAAGTGTATCTCTCATCGGTGTCCATAGAGAACGCATTAGGCTTGAATTTGTCTGTGAATGCGTGCATGTGGATGTGTGTGTACGTATGTTAAAATCATCAGTGGAGCAACACTGTCAGTCCCTTAATGGTGCTTTTATGAGTGTTTGTGGAGTATTATAAAAACTCTAAATGCTGGAGTGGAAAACAGAGAATGGCTGTAACTGTAGAGCAGACGACACAAGTGCCCTTCCTTGTCCTGTAGCACCTACTCTGCTGTTTAAAGTCTGGGCTTGCGTCCCAAATGGCACCCTATTCCCTATATATGCCCTATGGGCCCTGGTCAAAAGTAGTGCACTATATAGGGAATAGGGTGCCATTTGGGATGAAGCCTGGACCAGGGTGAGATCACCAACGCGGCCCCCGTCTCCAGGGTTCCTTCAGGGAGCTGTAATGGCTTCTGCAGGAGTGTGTGTGTGTGTGTGCGTTTTTGTGTGTGTTCATGCATGCTGTTTGTGTATACGCGCTTGTGTGAGTGTGCATGCGCCTATGTGTGTGTGTGATCATGTGATGTGTACTGGCACCACAGTGTATGCTATCTGACCATCCTCTGAGGGGTCACATTGTGTTTTGACCGCACACATCAGGGATCCCAACCATGCACCATCAATCTCACATGACTTATCAAACCTTTGTGTGAATGTACTTATTGTCTGGCTTTAATACAGTGAAATATGACACACTTTCAAGTTATTTTAATGTGTGTAATTTTAACCATTTGCTTCCTTTGTTTGTAGGAGTGACTTGTCATTTTTCTAAGAGAAAAGCACATACTTGGAGTCTCAAATAGCTGATAACTGTCACTGTAGAGTGAAATGTACATTAGATGCTGTATACAGCATGATGATATCAGCTGATGAACAGTTAATAACTGTGACACTCACACAGTGACCTGACAGAGACCTTTCTAAGACACATGACTAACATATTGAACAGCCTCCCAGCATCCCCTAACCTCTAGTGAACAGCTCCCAGCCATCCCTTAACCTTTAGTGAACAGCCTCCCAGCATCCCCTAACCTCTAGTGAACAGCCTCCCAGCATCCCCTAACCTCTAGTGAACAGCCTCCCAGCATCCCCTAACCTCTAGTGAACAGCCTCCCAGCATCCCCTAACCTCTAGTGAACAGCCTCTCAGCATCCCCTAACCTCTAGTGAACAGCCTCCCAGCATCCCCTAACCTCTAGTGAACAGCTCCCAGCCATCCCCTAACCTCTAGTGAACAGCTCCCAGCCATCCCCAAACCTCTAGTGAACAGCTCCCAGCCATCCCCTAACCTCTAGTGAACAGCTCCCAGCCATCCCCTAACCTCCAGTGAACAGCTCCCAGCCATCCCCTAACCTCTAGTGAACAGCTCCCAGCCATCCCCAAACCTCTAGTGAACAGCTCCCAGCCATCCCCTAACCTCTAGTGAACAGCTCCCAGCCATCCCCTAACCTCCAGTGAACAGCTCCCAGCCATCCCCTAACCTCTAGTGAACAGCTCCCAGCCATCCCCTAACCTCTAGTGAACAGCTCCCAGCCATCCCCTAACCTCTAGTGAACAGCTCCCAGCCATCCCCTAATCTTTAGTGAACAGCTCCCAGCCTTCCCCTAAACTCTAGTGAACAGCTCCCAGCCATCCCCTAATCTTTAGTGAACAGCTCCCAGCCATCCCCTAATCTTTAGTGAACAGCTCCCAGCCTTCCCCTAAACTCTAGTGAACAGCTCCCAGCCATCCCCTAACCTCTAGTAAACAGCCTCCAGCCTCCAGCCATCCCTAAACCTCTCCCAGTCGCCTCCCTCTCAATAGATAGAAACAGGCTACTAAATCATCTTGCTATAGTATCCATAGAGAACACACGACAATATGAACTCTGTTGTTGCAGTGCATAACATTTTGGAATATGTTAGAGATATTTTGCTCTTTGGTTTGCTGCTTATATATAACATTCATGCAGCTCGGGTTGAACTGCACTGTATTTTCCAGTGCAGTATTGCTTATCACCACAAGGTGGCGGTGTTGAGTTTCAGGCACTCTCCTCTGTGGAGGAACTGTGGTAAAACTGTTGTTTTTCATTACACTGACTTTTGTCAATTTCTTTCAATGATGATGGATCGTGTATAAAGAGAGAAGCTCAGAGTGGTAGTAGGGTCAACTCTGGGGTCTCTGGAGTTTTTAAAGGGGACAGACTGACACACTGGTCTGTAGACTCCTGAGTGGCGCAGTGGTCTAAGGCACTGCATCGCAGTGCTAACTCTGCCACTAGAGATCCTGGTTCGAATCCAGGCTCTGTCGCAGCCGGCCGCGACTGGGAGACTCATGGGTGGCGCACAATTCGTCCAGGGTAGGGGAGGGAATGGCCGGCAGGGATGTAGCTCAGTTGATAGAGCATGGCGTTTGCAACGCCAGGGTTGTGGGTTCAATTCCCACGGGGGGCCAGTATAAAAAAAAAAAATTATTCACTAACTGTAAGTCGCTCTGGATAAGAGCGTCTGCTAAATGACTAAAATGTAAATGTCAAAATGTAGATGAGTATCTGTCTATTCTACAGTATCTCTGCCTTAAACTCATAGGCAGATTTCGGCTCGTGTTATTGGAGGAAACCGTGGTCAGAGATACTTCCTCTGTGCCTGGTGTTTTGGCTGGGTTACCATGAAGACATGACTGACTAGAACAATGTGAAGCTGATTGGGGTTTGTGATTATAATGCTAGTTTGTTAGCATGATAAAGATAGTATTATTGACGAGAGAGAGATGGAGGAGGAGGAAAAGGAAGAGATACAGAAAGAAAGAAAGAAAGAAATATCTATTCCTGATGGAGGACAGCTGCTCTGTCTATTTACTGAGTCATTCCCCATGTGTGAGGGGGCTGCCTAGACACACACACACACACCCACACACACACACACGTAATACCAGTACCCGCTACTAAGGCTCTGTGTGACTGTACAGTGTATGAGGGCACCTCTTTCCAACAGGTGTTTTTGATTTTCTTTGTAAAGCCCTAACCTCTTGCTATGCATTTGCTTAAGGACAGCTGTATGTGCTTGTGTGTGTGTGTGTGTGTGTTGTGTGTGTGTGTGTGTGTGTGTGTGTGTGTGTGTGTGTGTGTGTGTGTGTGTGTGTGTGTGTGTGTGTGTGTGTGTGTGTGAGTGAATGTGTCATGTTAAACCCACAGGATGTGGCTGGCTGAATCAGGTCCTGTACATTCTACAGTGCCCTATTGGCCTAGTTTACTCTCTATTACACACACTCACACACATAAGCTCAATAATCAAGTTCCTATTCTGTACTGTAGGGAGTAGACTGGTCTGGTTCTGTTTATAAAAGCTGCTGATGCCATTAGTCATAGTAATGCTGGGCTACGACTCACACGCTCACTACAGGAGGAACTCTCACCCCTAGCCTTTTCCTATCAAAATGATGTTTGAGATTTCCTCTCTCTCTCTCTCTCTCTCTCTCTCTCTCTCTCTTAAATTCAATTCAATTCAAGGGGCTTTATTGGCATGGGAAACATATGTTTACATTGCCAGAGCAAGTGAAATGGATAAACAAAAGTGAAATAAGCAATAAAAAGTGAACAGTAAATATTACACTCACACAAGTTCCAAAAGAATAAAGACATTTCAAATGTCATATTATGTATATATACAGTGTTGTAGCGATGTGCAAATAGTTAAAGTACAAAAGGGAAAATAAATATAAATATGGGTTGTATTTACAATGGTGTTTGTTCTTCACTGGTTGCCCTTTTCTTGTTCGTGGTCAGGTATTCTGCCACTGTGTACTCTCTGTTTAGGGCCAAATAGCATTCTAGTTTGCTCTGTTTTTTTGTTAATTAAGAGAGAGAGAGAGAGAGAGAGAGAGAGAGAGAGAGAGAGAGAGAGAGAGAGAGAGAGAGAGAGAGAGAGAGAGAGAGAGAGAGAGAGAGAGAGGGAAAGCTGACTTCCTAATCCCGCCAAAAAGATGAACGAAATAAGAAATTTCAGTAGACACACAACCAAAGGGGAAATAAAAACAGAAAAAAAAATGAGAGAGAGAGAGAGAGAGAGAGAGAGAGAGAAACAGTATGGCTTAACTTTTGTTACTGTTCTAAACATTTCCTATAGACAGACATATGTCCCAGATTCTTGAGATGGATTCCCGGGGATTTGCCAGGAACACTGTCATCTGGAATGGGACAGGGCATGGCCTCAGGAGAGGGGTGAGACCGGCACCACCAGGGTTCCAAGGGAAATGGAGGGAGAGAGAGAAGGGTGAGGGAGTGTCTGTCATCAACCTGTCAAGCCAGTCTCAAGGCCCTAGCAACAGCCATGCCAGTGTGGAATCTGTTTATAGAAGTGCTATTTTTCCTTCTGTCCTCCTCTTCCTCCTCCCCTCTCCTTCTCCTCTTCTTCCCCTCCTCTATTCCTCTTCCTCCTCCTCTCTTCCTCCGCTTCCTCCTCCTCCTCCTCTCCTTCTCCTATTCTTCCCCTCCTCTATTCCTCTTCCTCCTCCTCTCTTCCTCCGCTTCCTCCTCCTCCTTCTCTCCTTCTCCTTTTCTTCCCCTCTCCTCCTCATCTTCCTCCTCCCCTCCCCTCTCCTCCTCTTCCTCTTCCTCCTCCTCTCTTCCTCCTCTTCCTCCTCCTCCTCTCCTCCTCCTCTCCTCCTCCTCTTCTTCTCCTCCCTCTGCCATCACAGGGCAGGGCCCCAGTGCCCATGGGTCTGGCTTATTCTAGGCAGCAGCCATCTGTCTATACCATTATAACATTAACACCAACTGGCTGTCTATAAAACTCTACAGTACAGAGTAAAACACAACACCGACACCCTAACATGTGATCCTCCTTATATACAGTGCATTCAGAAAGTATTCAGACACCTTGACACTTTTTCCACATTTTGTTACGTTACAGCCTTATTCTAAAATGTATTAAATTGTTATTTTCCCTCATCAATTTACACACAATGAGCATGTTTTCATCAAGGATCTCTCTGTACTTTACTCCGTTCATCTTTCCCTCGATCCTGACTAGTCTCCCAGTCCCTGCCGCTGAAAAACATCCCCACAGCATGATGCTGCCACCACCATGCTTCACCGTAGGGATGGTGCCAGGTTTCCTCCAGACGTGACACTTGGCATTCAGGCCAAAGAGTTCAATCTTGGTTTCATCAGACCAGAGAATCTTGTTTCTCATGGTCTGAGTGTCCTTTAGGTGCCTTTTGGCAAACTCCAAGTGTGCTGTCATGTGCCTTTTACTGAGGAGTGGCTTCTGTCTGGCCTCATTGGTGGAGTGCTGCAGAGATGGTTGTCCTTCTGGAAGGTTCTGCCATCTCCACAGAGGAACTCTAGAGCTCTGTCAGAGTGACCATCGGGGTCTTGGTCACCTCCCTGACCAAGGTCCTTCTCCCCCGATTGCTCAGTTTGGCCAGGTGGCCAGGTCTAGGAAGAGTCTTGGTGGTTCCAAACTTCTTCCATTTAAGAATGATGGAGGCCACTGTGTTCTTGGGGACCTTCAATGCTGCAGAAATGTTTTGGTACCCTTCCCCACAATCTTGTCTCAGAGCTCTACGGACAATTCCTTCGACCTCATGGCTTGGTTTTTACTCTGACATGCACTGTCAACTGGGACCTTATATAGACAGGTGTGTGCCTTTCCAAATCATGTCCAATCAATTGAATTTACCACAAGTGGACTCCAATCAAGTTGTAGAAACTTCTCAAGGATGATCAATGGAAACAAAATGCAGCTGAGCTCAATTTCGAGTCTCATAGCAAAGGATCTGAATACTTATGTAAATAAGATATTTCTGTTTTTTATTTTTTATAAATTTGCAAAAATGGCTAAAAACCTGTTTTCGCTTTGTCATTATGGGGTATTGTGTGTAGATTGATTAGGATTTTATTTTATTTTATTCGATTTCAGAATAAGGCTGTAACATAACAAAATGTGGAAAAAGGAAAGGGGTCTGAATACTTTCCGAATGCACTGTACAGTACACTCCCTTTTACCATTTTCCAAGCCTCGGGATCAAAGTGGTCTTTTACTAATCTTTTCTGTTCTAGGATCAGCTCACTGTACCTTCAATGTGTCACCAAACATCAGGTACATATTGAAGCAAAACTGACTTAAAATCAGTACTTAGGAACGACCTCGCCTCACCCTTTGGGTTAGAGTGAGGGTTGGGGTGGGATGGTCAGGTCAGTGGGTTAGAGGGAGGGTTGGGATGGTCAGGTCAGTGGGTTAGAGGGAGGGTTGGGATGGTCAGGTCAGTGGGTTAGAGGGAGGGTTGGGATGGTCAGGTCAGTGGGTTAGAGGGAGGGTTGGGATGGTCAGGTCAGTGGGTTAGAGGGAGTGTTGGGATGGTCAGGTCAGTGGGTTAGAGTGAGGGTTGGGGTGGGATGGTCAGGTCAGTGGGTTAGAGGGAGGGTTGGGGTGGGATGGTCAGGTCATGGTCAGGTCAGTGGGTTAGATGGAGTGTTGGGATGGTCAGGTCAGTGGGTTAGAGGGAGGGTTGGGGTGGGATGGTCAGGTCAGTGGGTTAGAGGGAGGGTTGGGGTGGGATGGTCAGGTCAGTGGGTTAGAGGGAGTGTTGGGATGGTCAGGTCAGTGGGTTAGAGGGAGTGTTGGGATGGTCAGGTCAGTGGGTTAGAGGGAGTGTTGGGATGGTCAGGTCAGTGGGTTAGAGGCACTGTTGGGGTGGGATGGTCAGGTCAGTGGGTTAGAGGGAGGGTTGGGGTGGGATGGTCAGGTCAGTGGGTTAGAGGGAGGGTTGGGGTGGGATGGTCAGGTCATGGTCAGGTCAGTACCCCCTGGTACAGAGAGCCACCTGAGAGGGTAATGTAATCCAGTGGTTCAGTGAGAAGGTACAGTATCTGTGCTGGCCCTTAATGACCCGAGGGACCAGTGCCAGACTATACAGACTTTTCTGTTGCACTCCTGTTTGGCGTAGTTGGTAGTGTATGGTGCTTGCAAGGCCAGGGGTCGTGGGTTTCATTCCCGCCGGGGGGCACCCATATTAAAAATGTTTGCATGCATGACTGTAAGAGGATTCAATGGTATATGGTACTGTCATGACCTGTATAGGACACAAAACAACCCAAATGATTTCTCCTTTAAATCCCATATGGTTTGCTGTATGTGTGTGCTGTTTATGTGTGTGGTTATGTTTCTGGCAGTACAACAACCATGATAGATATGTGATCCATATCATCCTGTTAGTAAAGACAGCCCTCTCTGTCAGCTGCTGCCTGCAGGGGATGGGAACAGGAGTGGGTATGTTCCAGCCCCATGGTTGGCTTGGAGCATGTGTTTGGTGTTGTGGTGGTGGTGGTGGGTGTGTGTGTGTGTGTGTGTGTGTGTGTGTGTGTGTGTGTGTGTGTGTGTGTGTGTGTATGCCAGGGAATGTGAGACACATGTGGCGGAGGAGGGTGTGTCACGGCCAGAAGGTCTGGAGAGGGATTCTCCACATGTCTCCATGGTTATCTAGTTACACATAACACTACTGGGCCACAACTTCTGTCACTGTCAGTGATCACGGTGACTGAGCCTTTGTACAACTGCCCTTATTTTATAGAAACAACACTGACATCTGGTGGAGGACGTGTCTCATTACCGATAGAACTGTGTGTGTGTGTGTGTGTGTGTGTGTGTGTGTGTGTGTGTGTGTATCTCTGCTGGAGGAATGCTGCTGTTGTAACTTTGAGACACTTGGCATTAATTTAAGTTCCATTAACTACAACGTTTAGTGGTGTTGACAGATTTTCACTGAGAAGACAACACACTCAGAGATATGGAGCCATACTCCTATTCTTAAATATCAATTTTTCAATTTTATTTTATATAGCCCTTCTTACATCAGCTAATATCTCGAAGTGCTGTACAGAAACCCAGCCTAAAACCCCAAACAGCTAGTAATGCAGGTGTAGAAGCACGGTGGCTAGGAAAAACTCCCTAGAAAGGCGAAAGCCTAGGAAGAAACCTAGAGAGGAACCAGGCTATGAGGGGTGGCCAGTCCTCTTCTGGCTGTGCCGGGTGGAGATTATAACAGAACCATGCCAAGATGTTCAAAAATGTTCATAAGTGACAAGCATGGTCAAATAATAATCAGGAATAAATCTCAGTTGGCTTTTCATAGCCGATCATTAAGAGTTGAAAACAGCAGGTCTGGGACAGGTAGGGGTTCCATAACCGCAGGCAGAACAGTTGAAACTGGAATAGCAGCAAGGCCAGGCGGACTGGGGACAGCAAGGAGTCACCACGGCCGGTAGTCCCGACGTATGGTCCTAGGGCTCAGGTCTCTCAGTTGGCTTTTCATAGCCGATCATTAAAGAGTTGAAAACAGCAGGTCTGGGACAGGTAGGGGTTTCGTAGCCGCAGGCAGAACAGTTGAAACTGGAATAGCAGCAAGGCCAGGCGGACTGGGGACAGCAAGGTGTCATCATGCCCGGTAGTCCTGACGTATGGTCCTAGGGCTCAGGTTCTCAGAGAGAAAGAGAGAACGAGAGAATTAGAGAGAGCATACTTAAATTCACACAGGACACTGGATAAGACAGGAGAAGTACTCCAGGTATAACCAACTAACCCCAGCCCCCCGACACATAAACTACTGCAGCATAAATACTGGAGGCTGAGACAGGAGCGGTCCGGAGACACTGTGGCCCCATCCGAAGAAACCCCGGACAGGGCCAAACAGGAAGGATATAACCCCACCCACTCCGCCAAAGCACAGCCCCCGCACCACTAGAGGGATATCCCCAACCACCAACTTACAATCCTGAGACAAGGCCGAGTATAGCCCACAGAGGTCTCCACCACAGCACAAACCAAGGGGGGGCGCCAACCCAGACAGGAAGATCACGTCAGTAACTCAACCCACTCAAGTGACGCACCCCTCCCAGGGACGGCATGAAAGAGCACCAGCAAGCCAGTGACTCAGCCCCTGCAACAGGGTTAGAGGCAGAGAACCCCAGTGGAGAGGGGAACCGGCCCGGCAGAGACAGCAAGGGCTGTTCGTTGCTCCAGCCTTTCCGTTCACCTTCACACTCCTGGGCCAGACTACACTCAATCATATGACCTACTGAAGAGATAAGTCTTCAGTAAAGACTTAAAGGTTGAGACCGAGTCTGCGTCTCTCACATGGGTAGGCAGACTGTTCCATAAAAATGGAGATCTATAGGAGAAAGCCCTGCCTCCCGCTGTTTGCTTAGAAATTCTAGGGACAATTAGGAGGCCTGCGTCTTGTGACCGTAGCGTACGTATTGGTATGTACGGCAGGACCAACTCGGAAAGATAGGTAGGAGCAAGCCCATGTAACGCTTTATAGGTTAACAGTAAAACCTTGAAATCAGCCCTTGCCTTAACAGGAAGCCAGTGTAGGGAAGCTAGCACTGGAGTAATATGATCAAATTTCTTGGTTCTAGTCAGGATTCTAGCAGCCGTATTTAGCACTAACTGAAGTTTATTTAGTGCTTTATCCGGGTAGCCGGAAAATAGAGCATTGCAGTAGTCTAACCTAGAAGTAACAAATGCATGGATAAATTTTTCTGCATCATTTTTGGACAGAAAATTTCTGATTTTTGCAATGTTACGTAGATGGAAAAAAGCTGTCCTTGAAACAGTCTTGATATGTTCGTCAAAAGAGAGATCAGGGTCAAGAGTAACACCGAGGTCCTTCACAGTTTTATTTGAGACGACTTTACAACCATCTAGATGAATTGTCAGATTTAACAGAAGATCTCTTTGTTTCTTGGGACCTAGAACAAGCATCTCTGTTTTGTCCGAGTTTAAAAGTAAAAAGTTTTCAGCCATCCACTTCCTTATGTCTGAAACACAGGCTTCTAGCGAGGGCAATTTTGGGGCTTCACCATGTTTCATTGAAATGTACAGCTGTGTGTCATCCGCATAGCAGTGAAAGTTAACATTATGTTTTCGAATAACATCCCCAAGAGGTAAAATATATAGTGAAAACAATAGTGGTCCTAAAACGGAACCTTGAGGAACACCGAAATGTACAGTTGATTTGTCGGAGGACAGACCATTCACAGAGACAAACTGATATCTTTCCGACAGGTAGGATCTAAACCAGGCCAGAACTTGTCCGTGTAGACCAATTTGGGTTTCCAGTCTCTCCAAAAGAATGTGGTGATCGATGGTGTCAAAGGCAGCACTAAGGTCTAGTAGCACGAGGACAGATGCAGAGCCTCGGTCTGACGCCATTAAAAGGTCATTTACCACCTTCACAAGTGCAGTCTCAGTGCTATGATGGGGTCTAAAACCAGACTGAAGCATTTCGTATACATTGTTTGTCTTCAGAAAGGCAGTGAGTTGCTGCGCAACAGCTTTTTCTAAAATTTTTGAGAGGAATGGAAGATTCGATATAGGCCGATAGTTTTTTATATTTTCCGGGTCAAGGTTTGGCTTTTTCAAGAGAGGCTTTATCACTGCCACTTTTAGTGAGTTTGGTACACATCCGGTGGATAGAGAGCTGTTTATTATGTTCAACATAGGAGGGCCAAGCACAGGAAGCAGCTCCTTCAGCAGTTTAGTAGGAATAGGATCCAGTATGCAGCTTGAAGGTTTAGAGGCCATGATTATTTTCATCATTGTGTCAAGAGATATAGTACTAAAACACTTAAGTGTCTCTCCCGATCCCAGGCCCTCGCAGAGTCTGTGCAGATCCAGGACAGCTAAGCCCTGGAGGAATACGCAGATTCAAAGAGGAGTCCGTAATTTGCTTTCTAATGGTCATGATCTTTTCCTCAAAGAAGTTCATGAATTTATCACTGCTGAAGTGAAAGCCATCCTCTCTTGGGGAATGCTGCTTTTTAGTTAGCTTTGCAACAGTATCAAAAAGAAATTTTGGATTGTTCTTATTTTCCTCAATTAAGTTGGAAAAGTAGGATGATCGAGCAGCAGTGAGGGCTCTTCGGTACTGCACGGTACTGTCTTTCCAAGCTAGTCGGAAGACTTCCAGTTTGGTGTGGCGCCATTTCCGTTCCAATTTCCTGGAAGCTTGCTTCAAAGCTCGGGTATTTTCTGTATACCAGGGAGCTAGTTTCTTATGACAAATGTTTTTCGTTTTTAGGGTGCAACTGCATCTAGGGTATTGCGCAAGGTTAAATTGAGTTCCTCAGTTAAGTGGTTAACTGATTTTTGTCCTCTGACGTCCTTGGGTAGGCAGAAGGAGTCTGGAAGGGCATCAATGAATTTTTGTGTTGTTTGAGAATTTATAGCACGACTTTTGATGCTCCTTGGTTGGGGTCTGAGCAGATTATTTGTTGCGATTGCAAATGTAATAAAATGGTGGTCCGATAGTCCAGGATTTTGTGGAAAAACATTAAGATCTACAACATTTATTCCATGGGACAAAACTAGGTCCAGAGTATGACTGTGGCAGTGAGTAGGTCCAGAGACATGTTGGACAAAACCCACTGAGTCGATAATGGCTCCGAAAGACTTTTGGAGTGGGTCTGTGGACTTCTCCATGTGAATATTAAAATCACCAAAAATTAGAATATGATCTGCTATGACTACAAGGTCTGATAGGAATTCAGGAAACTCAGAGAGGAACGCTGTATATGGCCCAGGAGGCCTGTAAACAGTAGCTATAAAAAGTGATTGAGTAGGCTGCATAGATTTCATGACTAGAAGCTCAAAAGATGAAAACGCCATTTTTTTTTGTAAATTGAAATTTGCTATCGTAAATGTTAGCAACACCTCCGCCTTTGCGGGATGCACGGGGAATATGGTCACTAGTGTAACCAGGAGGTGAGGCCTCATTTAACACAGCAAATTCATCAGGCTTAAGCCATGTTTCAGTCAGGCCAATCACATCGAGATTATGATCAGTGATTAGTTCATTGACTATGACTGCCTTTGAAGTGAGGGATCTAACATTAAGTAACCCTATTTTGAGATGTGAGGTATCACGATCTCTTTCAATAATGGCAGGAATGGAGGAGGTCTTTATCCTAATAAGATTGCTAGGGTGAACACCGCCATGTTTAGTTTTGCCCAACCTAGGTCGAGGCACAGACACAGTCTCAATGGGTATGGCTGAGCTGACTACACTGACTGTGCTATTGGCAGACTCCACTAAGCTGGCAGGTTGGCTAACAGCCTGCTGCCTGGCCTGCACCCTATTTCACTGTGGGGCTAGAGGAGTTAGAGCCCTATCTATGTTGGTAGATAAGAGGAGAGCACCCCTCCAGCTAGGATGGAGTCTTAGTCTTACTGCTAGACAAGATTGTCCTTGTTAAATTCAACATCATCTCTTTTCATTGGAAACAGGTTGTACATATAGAAAGAAGAGGTTTTTGAATGCTGAGGTCGTACCCACTCAGGATGTTACTAATCCAGAACAATGAATGCAACAGGAAGTAACTGACATATTCATTAGGATAGGATGGGATAGGATTAACTTTAATGTCCCCGAGGGGAACATTGTCTCAGACACACGGTACTGCTGTATACAAAATAGACACTGGTCATTACACACTCACCATAATGCGTACATTGCATCCCTGTCATAAACATTGTACACTTCTCATATAGCCACATACATAATACATATTGCACATTCTGTCAGTAGCATACTAAGGTATATTTGCAATATGTATTATGTATTATATTATAATTAGGTTTATTTAAATGTTTATTTTTCTATTTTAAAAAAAGGTTGCAAAATAGCTTAACTGTAAAGTTTTAGCGGTAGCTTCTATCTTCCTATCTTTACACGCACATGCACACACACACACACACACACACACACACACACACACACACACACACACACACACACACACACACACACACACACACAGAGGGACGTTCACATGGTCATTAAGTCATTACCCTACTTATTTATTGATGTCTGTCCCCAGACATACCTGAACATCTCTCCCACTGCCCATAGTAGTGCTGGAACAGACTTGACCATAGTAGTGCTGGAACAGACTTGACCATAGTAGTGCTGGAACAGACTTGACCATAGTAGTGCTGGAACAGACTTGACCATAGTAGTGCTGGAACAGACTTGACCATAGTAGTGCTGGAACAGACTTGACCATAGTAGTGCTGGAACAGACTTGACCATAGTAGTGCTGGAACAGACTTGACCATAGCAGTGCTGGAACAGACTTGACCATAGTAGTGCTGGAACAGGCTTGACCATAGTAGTGCTGGAACAGACTTGACCATAGTAGTGCTGGAACAGACTTGACCATAGTAGTGCCTGAACAGACTTGACCATAGTAGTGCTGGAACAGACTTGACCATAGTAGTGCTGGAACAGGCTTGACCATAGCAGTGCTGGAACAGACTTGACCATAGTAGTGCTGGAACAGACTTGACCATAGCAGTGCTGGAACAGACTTGACCATAGTAGTGCTGGAACAGGCTTGACCATAGTAGTGCTGGAACAGACTTGACCATAGTAGTGCTGGAACAGACTTGACCATAGTAGTGCTGGAACAGACTTGACCATAGCAGTGCTGGAACAGACTTGACCATAGTAGTGCTGGAACAGGCTTGACCATAGTAGTGCTGGAACAGGCTTGACCATAGTAGTGCTGGAACAGGCTTGACCATAGTAGTGCTGGAACAGGCTTGACCATAGCAGTGCTGGAACAGACTTGACCATAGTAGTGCTGGAACAGACTTGACCATAGTAGTGCTGGAACAGGCTTGACCATAGTAGTGCTGGAACAGGCTTGACCATAGTAGTGCTGGAACAGACTTGACCAAAGTAGTGCTGGAACAGGCTTGACCATAGCAGTGCTGGAACAGACTTGACCATAGTAGTGCTGGAACAGACTTGACCATAGCAGTGCTGGAACAGACTTGACCATAGTAGTGCTGGAACAGGCTTGACCATAGTAGTGCTGGAACAGACTTGACCATAGTAGTGCTGGAACAGACTTGACCATAGTAGTGCTGGAACAGACTTGACCATAGTAGTGCTGGAACAGACTTGACCATAGCAGTGCTGGAACAGACTTGACCATAGTAGTGCTGGAACAGACTTGACCATAGTAGTGCTGGAACAGGCTTGACCATAGTAGTGCTGGAACAGGCTTGACCATAGTAGTGCTGGAACAGGCTTGACCATAGCAGTGCTGGAACAGACTTGACCATAGTAGTGCTGGAACAGACTTGACCATAGTAGTGCTGGAACAGGCTTGACCATAGTAGTGCTGGAACAGGCTTGACCATAGTAGTGCTGGAACAGACTTGACCAAAGTAGTGCTGGAACAGACTTGACCATAGTAGTGCTGGAACAGACTTGACCATAGTAGTGCTGGAACAGACTTGACCATAGTAGTGCTGGAACAGACTTGACCATAGCAGTGCTGGAACAGACTTGACCATAGTAGTGCTGGAACAGACTTGACCATAGCAGTGCTGGAACAGGCTTGACATTAGTAGTGCTGGAACAGGCTTCACCATAGTAGTGCTGGAACAAGCTTGACCATAGTAGTGCTGGAACAGACTTGACCATAGTAGTGCTGGAACAAGCTTGACCATAGTAGTGCTGGAACAGACTTGACCATAGCAGTGCTGGAACAGACTTGACCATAGTAGTGCTGGAACAGACTTGACCATAGCAGTGCTGGAACAGACTTGACCATAGTAGTGCTGGAACAGACTTGACCATAGCAGTGCTGGAACAGGCTTGACATTAGTAGTGCTGGAACAGGCTTCACCATAGTAGTGCTGGAACAAGCTTGACCATAGTAGTGCTGGAACAAGCTTGACCATAGTAGTCCTGGTCAGTCTCTCCATATTAGTCCTGGTCAGTCTGTCCCCTACACTCTATTTACAGTGCCTTCAGAAAGTATTCACACCCCTTGACTTTTTCCGCATTTTGTTGTTTGTTGTTACAGCCTGAATTAAAAATGGATTAAATTGAGATTTGTTGTCACTGGCCTACACACAATACCCCATAATGTCAAAGTGGAATTATGTTTTACTTTTTTTTATTTTTATTAATAACAAATGTAAAGCTGAGATGTCTTGAGTCAATAAGTATTCGACCCCTTTGTTATGGCAAACCTAAATAAGTTCAGGAGTAAAAATGTGCTTAACAAGTCACATAATATGTTGACTCACTCTTTGTGCAATGTTTAACATGATTTTTGAATGACTACCCCTTCTCTGTACCGCACACATACAATTATCTGTAAGGTCCCTCAGTCGAGTAGTGAATTTCAAACACAGATTCAACCATAAAGACCAGGGAGGTTTTCCAGTGCATCGCAAAGAAGGGCACCTATTGGTAGATGGGTAAAAAAAGCAGGCATTGAATATCCCTTTGGCACTAAAGTAATACTGCAAAAAATGTGGCAAAGCAATTAACTTTTTGTCCTGAATACAAAGTGTTATGTGTTATCCAATACAACACATTACTGAGTACCATTCTCCATATTTTCATGCATAGTGGTGGCTGCATCATGTTATGGGTATGCTTGTAATCGTTAAGGACTGGGGAGTTTTTCAGGATAAAAAATAAATGGAATGGAGCTAAGCGCAGGCAAAATCCTAGAGGAAAACCTGGTTCAGACTGCTTTCCAACAGACACTGGGAGATTAATTCACCTTTCAGCAGGACAATAACCTAAAACACAAGGCCAAATTTACTTTACACTGGAGTTGCTTACCAAGAAGACAGGGAATGTTTTTGAGTGGCCGAGTTACACTTTTGACTTAAATATGTTTTAAAATATATAGCAAGACCTGAAAATGGTTTACTAGCAATGATCAACAACCTATTTGACAGAGCTTGAAGAATTTTGAAAAGAATAATGGGCAAATGTTGCACAATCCAGGTGTAGAAAGCTCTTAGAGACTTACCCAGTAAGACTCACAGCTGTAATCGCTGCCAAATGTGATTCTAACATGTATTGACTCAGGGGGTTGAATACTTACAGCATCTAATCAAGATATATTAGTGTTTTATTTTTCATACATCTTTTACAAATGTTAGAATTTTTCATCCACTTTGACATTACAGAGTATTTTGTGTAGATCGTTGACAAAAAAAATCACAATTAAATCCATTTTAATCCCACTTTGTAACACAACAAAATGTGGAAAGTTAAGGGGTGTGAATACTTTCTGAAGGCACTGTATTTTCCCATCAACTGTTTTTATTTTCCTCACAGCATTGCGTACAGAGAATCAGTGAACTAACTGTACCTTGCTTCAAAGTTGTGTATATTTACAGTTAGTGTATATTTACAGTTACTGTATACTTGTGGAAGATAAAATAAGGGAGTCTACCCATGAGTATGTGCACAAGTGTGTGTAATCAGCTTTGCTCATGGGTCTGTGACTGAGTGTATGTGCATGTTTTCTAATGTGTGTGAGCGTGCGTCTGTATGAAGAGTGGGTGTGATACATCTTCACTAACTTGAATAACAGGCAGAGACCACTGGAAGAAAAGCAAGAGAGAGGGAAAGAGAAGGAGGGAGGGAGGGAGGGAGGGAGGGAGGGAGGGAGGGAGGGAGGGAGGAAGGAAGGAAGGGAGGGAGGGAGGGAGGGAAGGGAGGGAGGGAGGGAGGGAGGAGGGAGGAAGGAAGGAAGGAAGGAAGGAAGGAAGGAAGGAAGGAAGGAAGGAAGGAAGGAAGGAAGGAAGGAAGGAAGGAAGGAAGGAAGGAAGGAGAAAGAAAGAGAGTGCGAGAGAGAACTGGAGAGAGTGAGAGAGAGAACTGGAGAGAGTGAGAGAGAGGGGGTGGGGGGTTGTCATCGCTCTCTCATTCCAAACTCTGCAGCAACAACAGCAGCTCTTAAAGTGGAGGAGGGAGGAGGAGGACGAGAAGAGAGGGAGGAAAAATAAGTTGGTGCTTTAAAATAGGGAATCTTGGATCAGTGATCTGCTACCTCTGCCTGTACCCCCCCTCCCCCCGCATGGGCTCCTAATTTGGGATTTGTTTAAAGCGGGAGACTGCGTCTAGGAGACTTTGCCTTGCTTGGGAATAAGGGATTCCTGCTCCCTCAGATTCAACCACAAAATGTCTGATTCCACTGTCAATGCTCACTTGGAAGGAATCCTATCAGACTTTGAAGGTTAGTCTTCTCTTTTGGTCTCTTCGTCTCCTCTTTTTCTGTTTTTCTGTCTTTCCTTTACTGCTCTTTAGGGAACATCTTCAGTCCTGCCATGAGGACACATCATATCCAAACTTTGTATTATTATTATTATTTAAATAGAGAGTATGAATAATTGAGATATCTATATGTTGAATGTGGGTATTGAAATAGAACATTACATTTGGAATGCTGCCTTTTCAACTTTTCAACTGCTTCTTCAGGTCAACTATTCTCTCTCTCTCTTGCTCTCTCTCTCTCTCTCTCTCTGGCTGCTGTGAGCTACGTGTGTGTCAGCCATCGAGGTCATGTGGGCATATGGTGTGTGCTATTGATTTAGCAGCTCTTTATAAGGCTCTCTAAAGGCACTGGACAACCGGCAGGGAAACTCAGAGAGCGAGAGAGAGAGGAGAGAGAGGAGAGCGAGGAGAGAGAGAGAGAGAGAGAGAGAGAGAGAGAGAGAGAGAGAGAGAGAGAGACTTGACTTTTGCTGCTCTTTATTGAGACATCCTCACTACAAAAACACAAATCAAATCAAACTATTTATAGAGCACATTTCTTACAGGGGATACACAACAGTACCCCCAGTGAAACCTCCCTCCACCCCTAGTAAGAGAGAGGGAGAGGGAAAGAGAGAGATCCCTTTAAAAGAAACTCAGCAACTGACCACAGCTGTGAGGGTAACACCTGGCTCTCTTCTCCCTCCCCCATCCTACCACACCCTTCTCCACCTCTCTCTTTCCCTACATCCCTCCCTCCTTTTTAGGGGCTTTCTTCCCCTTTTCATTTCCCTGCCCCTGGCACAGATTCCCTCTGTCACCCCTCTCTTCCTCTCCTCCTTCTCCTCTCTCTCTTCCTCTCCTCCTTCTCCTCTCTCTTCCTCTCCTCCTTCTCCCCTCTCTTCCTCTCCTCCTTCTCCCCTCTCTCTTCCTCTCCTCCTTCTCCTCTCTCTCTTCCTCTCCTCCTTCTCCTCTCTCTCTTCCTCTCCTCCTTCTCCTCTCTCTTCCTCTCCTCCTTCTCCTCCCTCTCTTCCTCTCCTCCTTCTCCTCTCTCTTCCTCTCCTCCTTCTCCTCTCTCTTCCTCTCCTCCTTCTCCTCTCTCTCTTCCTCTCCTCCTTCTCCTCTCTCTTCCTCTCCTCCCTCTCCTCTCTCTTCCTCTCCTCCTTCTCCTCTCTCTCTTCCTCTCTCAGCGCCTCGTCCATCCCCTTTACCTCTCCAGCCGTGGGTTTTACTGACAGGCTGACACCTCGTCTGCCTGCGTCCTTCACAAACACATGCCCATTAGGGACGCATCCACACTTGTCCAGAGCTGATCCCTGTCAACACCAGGTAGCTTGTGGTATGTGCTATGTGCTCACTGCTCACTCCCTGTAACTGCCTGCTACAACCAGTGGCATACTGATTTCCATTTCTGAAGAAAGACTGAACAGTTGAGACTAAGGAAAGGAATAAAGGAAGAGGAGAAGAAATTATGAAGAAAGTTAAGAAAAACTGTCAGATGCTGACTGGAATGCTGTCAAAGTGCTTGTATAAGACTGTGTTAAAAACAACATTTTTTCGGTTGTTGTCAAAGCTAATGGGCTACTGTCTGTTTTCATTCCCAGTAGTGTGGGATGACCCTGGTTTGGGAATGTTGAATACATACTGTGTGCCAATGTTTTGTGTCACAACTCAATTATGTGGAACATCTCTGTGTGTGTGTGTGTGTGTGTGTGTGTGCGTGACCATTCGTGCGTGCATGCATGTGTATATGTATGTGTGCGTCACTCTCCAATGTGTGTTATGTGATAAACACAAAGTAGAGATAGAAAGAGAGGTGTCTCTGACTGTCACTACTGTATGAGGTTAAATGTGTCACTCTTCCATACAGTCTCATCTCAGGGGTCTCCAATCCTGTTCCTAGAGCGCTATCCTCCTGTAGGTGTTCGCTCCAACCCCAGTTGTAACTAACCTGGTTCAGTTTATCAACCAGCTAATTATTAGAATCAGGTGTGCTAGATTAGGGTTGGAGTGAAAACCTAAAGGACGGTAACTCTCCAGGAACAGGGTTTGGCGAGCCCAGTTCTATCTGATGCTGTACGAGTAGGAGGCTCAGAGGGCAGGGGGCTCCCACAGCCTGGAGATAACCTCATCCTGACACAACCCTGGGTCTACTGACCAGGCCACTGGGGCCTTCCACTGTTCTCAACTCATACTAGTGTGTCCTGCTTTGTTTGATAAAAGCGGTCCTGTGTGGCTCTGTTGGTAGAGCATTGCACATGCAATATCAAGGGTCGTGGGTTGGATTTCCGCTGTGGCCACCCATAAAAATATGTTTGCATACATGACTGTAAGTCGCTTTGGATAAAAGTGTCTGCTAAATAGCATTTACTAGTGTTTCACTTTATTTCTCAGCCTCCATCCCATCGCCTTGTGAATTAGAATTGATTCTACTTAATGTCTGAATATGTGAGTTTGTGCTCTAGGAAAGGGGCTCTTAGATTGATCTTTATCTTCAGCAGAATTGCTGCTGAAGATGGGTGCCACCTCAGGAGAAAAGCAATGATTTAGGAATAGTCTATGTAAACAAACTAGAGTGCAACTGTAATGTAGGTCCCACTTTGCCTGGCTACCCATCTACATTGCTACGGCAAAACTGACGTTTCTTCTCCACTATGAGTCTGGATTTTCCTCCCTCCCCTATGATTTCTAGAATGCGAACACATTCTGACCATTCTAATTGGTCCCAGAAACCGAGGGGTTGGGCCAGAGCCGGCCTTCATGATGACGTTATTAACTTTGATATTCTGATTGGTTAGATTTGTTAGAGACGATCCAATCGCTGATTAATTTGTTTTGTACAACGCCCCTCATTTTGAAGTCACATAAACAACCACTAGGCTGACAGTTTCAGACTGAATGTATATAGTAATACTCCTGAGTGGCGCAGTGGTCTAAGGCACTGCATCACAGTGCTAACTGTGCCACTAGAGATCCTGGTTCGAATCCAGGCTCTGTCGCAGCCGGCTGCGACCGGGAGACTCATGGGCGGCGCACAATTGGCCCAGCGTCGACCAGGGTAGGGGAGGGAATGGCCGGCAGGGATGTAGCTCAGTTGATAGAGCATGGCATTTGCAACGCCAGGGTTGTGGGTTCAATTCCAACGGGGGGCCAGTATAAAAAAATATGTATTCACTAACTGTAAGTCGCTCTGGATAAGAGCGTCTGCTAAATGACTAAAATGTAAATGTAAATGTAATCAATAGAGCAGAGGAATTAAATTGAGGGTGAGTGGTCAGGCAAGGTCCCACTGCTACAGAGCCGTGGAGTGAAGTAGTTCCCATTCAGTTCAGGCCTGGACATAGTATTTGTCTCTCTGTCTCTCTCTTTCACACAGACACACACACACACACACACACACACACACTATATCTCTCTCTTTCTGTCTTTTACATTCTGAGGGCGTTTAGGCAGTGAGAGGAAATTCCAGAGAGAGAGCGAGAGAGAGCAGATTTCTGTGGTGGATGAAATTGTTTGGGTAGACAGAGGAGGAGTGGATATCCACACACAGCCTGACCTCTCTTCTCTTTACAGAGGAGGAGAGGAGCTTCAGGGCCTGCCCTGCTCTCAGCTTTAACCCTCTCCTCACTGCCAATGTAGTAGAAGTTGCCTCTAACCACTGATTGAGGGTCAGATATACTTGTATCTCCCTTAATGGTTCAGGTTAGAATTGGAGGTAAGGCAATCTGATCTTAGATCATTCTTTAAGTACTTATTTTGTGTTACACTAATGGTTGGTATGAATAACACAAGTGGTTACTTTATGTCATCATATGACAGTCAGTTCTTGTGCTTTGGGCTATCCCCTCCCCTCAGGAAGTATCTTCCCTCAGCCTGCAGTACAATCCAATTCTACCATGACAACTAAATGAAGGGGACACACCTATTTTTATAGGCTCAGTTTCTGACACGCAGAGCAGAAATTAGACCAGAGGTCATGGTAGAGATTCAAGGTTGCATCCCATATGGCATCCTCCTATTCCCTATATAGTGAACTACTTTTGACCGGGGCCCATAGGGAATAGGGTGCCAATTGGGACGCACCCCAAGTCTTTCACATGCTATAGAAAACTGTCATTTAGCTGTGGTTGTTTTTTCCTGAATACCCCTCAATTGGTTAGTGCACCATATAACCAAAAACATGCCTTCTGAATATACCATATATAGAGGGGATTCTAAGAATGTATGGGAGCTACAGAACTGGAGACATTCTGGGTGGGTTTCATCAGGGAGAAAGGAACGGTGTCTGAGACTGGGGGACTGTCTAATCAGACAGCTTTTCAGTACACAAAATGAAGTGGAATTAAACGGTTGTGCTCTATGATGATTCACATTAATGGGATGACCAGTCATGTCCAGTACAAACGCATTGATAATGTATTGAAAATGTATTGTTAACGTGATTGATTGCGCAATAGATTTTTTCAACTGCTTCCCAAGGCATTTCATCTGACATTACGAATCTGACCTGCACACTCAAATGCATTACAAAGCAAGCACACTGAAATACTTTGGTTTCCCCACTTACAATAAATATTCAATTTTGTGCCAATCTGTCAATGTTCTGCACATTAGCTTCCCTGACCCCACTCTATCAGAGAACCCCATTGGAGGACAGCACAGGAAGTGTCCCCTGCCAGGAGCTGATAGGCCAACCAGCCGTCTCCATCCTTATCTGCCCTATCAATGCACCTCTCACCGACTAACACAGGTTTCCTGCCTCTGCCGCCATGCTGTGTATGTGTGTGGAGCTGGAGGCTACTGGAACCTACTGCTGGGGTCAGTCCCAGGCAGGGAGAACATAGCAGGCCTTTGTATGTTTCCAGCTACCGCTCTTTGTTATTCTCCCTGTAGAACACGTGGAGTGTAACTTATACCCTGCGCACATACACACACACACAGGCACCAATGCACGTAGACATGCACACACACACACACACAGAGCACAGAACACACACACACGCACGCCCAGCCAAGCCAAGCCAATGCCCTTTGAGTTATCACCAGCCCTCAACATACGACAAAGCAATGAAAGACTTCCTTTTCTTTGAGCTAATATGAACTTTTCCTGCTCGAGTTGGAGAGTGTGTTTGACCACTGTAATGGACACCTTTTGGAGAGGGATGTGACGTAGCCTTGATGAGGACGGTTTGGCAGGTAACACTTTCTATGAGGGTATCATATGGCATTATAAAAGCCCTTATAAGGCATTGTATGTGTGTGCATTGAGAAGGAATATGTGCAACTCTCACTCATGCTCGTACAATTTTTGTGTTGCACCTCATCTCACGTTGGACGATGACCTTCTTTTCCTCTCTATTATTTGTATGAGTCTCATAGAAAATATTGGCCTTATTTCACTGGAACCTGTGTGAATTCAACAGATATCAGGATTAGTACTGACCTGTGCTGAGAGTAGGAGTTCTCACACGCACCGACCTGTCCACTTTGTTGAGGGTCAAAGGTCACACACCATTGTGTTCTCTGACACTCTCAGCTGTAAAAGGGCACAGTTGGCCAATCACAGATCAGAATCTGCATGTAGTGCAACATCTATTGATCATTCAGACCAACCGAATTTGCCACAATATTTGTAATAAACTGTGAGGAGCACATTGGTCATGAGGACTTTTAACTGTACTCTGTCCCTTCTGGCTGACAATCAGCTGATCACGCGGTGGGTGCCTCTATCCATCCAGAGATGTTAATGAACACACAGAGGACGTGTAGCTCATCTTCAGCTTCATCGACCATACTACATTAGAGGAGAGACCATATCAAAAATATCATGTGATATCGTTTAGAAGCTTGGTGACTTGATGGGATGTGATGTGGAAAACAGGGATTCAGTGGTGTTCTGATCTAGTCTGGACAGTGTTTGTTAGGCACCAAATAAGAAACACTCATTTTTGTTTGACGTTGCAAAGAGTTGTGAAAGGTATTCCATTGCCGGCCCTACTGAACGCGATCCTGCCATGGTAATGAAAGTTGGCTGAAGCAGAAACAGACTTGCATTGCTAGTTCATTTTAATGGAGGAAAACACGTTTTGAGAGAGAGCAAGAGAGAGAGAGAGAGAGAGAGAGAGAGAGAGAGAGAGAGAGAGAGAGAGAGAGAGAGAGAGAGAGAGAGAGAGAGAGAGAGAGGTGAATAAAGTAAAGAACAGCGTTGACATTTGGTCCTCATTATAATTATCTAGCCGTTGCTGGGAGGCTTGTGATCACTGTTATCTCCTGATACTGTATAGCTCCTGATAATGACGCTTTGAGGCTTCACACGCCTTTGTCCTTGAGCTGGGAAACATACAGACAAGCTGGCATGGAGGCGGCACCACAAACACACAAACTGGCATGCAAACACATAAACATACAGTACATGCAGTATACATGTACACAAACATACATATATACACACATTGGGACATAAACAGTTTGCCCAATATGCTCAAATACACATACTGTACACAGACCCTCTCTCTCTCTCTCTCTCTCTCTCACAGTTCCCCTCCAGCAGTATTGTGTGAGTATAACACAGTAGTGATTTAGGGGCCAGTGGCTGAGATGTGCGTCAGAGCCTCAATGAGCCAGGCTCAAACCCCTCAGTGTTTACCTTACTACACAGGGGGAGAGGGCCACATACACACACACACACACACACACACACACACACACACACAAAACACACAAGAGCTGAGAGTGCCTCTGTCTCCTGTCTGTCTGTTGGGCCTCCAGTCAGCTGGTGCCTCTCTTACCACAGATCCGACACACACTCATGCACTCACGCACACACACACACACACACACACACACACACACACACACACACACACACACACACACACACACACACACAGCTCCCCTCTCTTTCGTCCTCCCCTCACATCACTACACCCAGACTGATCATTATATCAATCACACTATCTGGTGGTTGGCTCCTCAACACTGTGAAGACTGTCGCTGCAAATGTAGACACTGGTATGGTGATGTATGGAGATAATAAATCTGAGGTTAAGTGGCCCTTTAAATGGCACTTTTGTGTTGTGGAAACTTTTTTGAGTTGAAATGATTCCTATTTTACTGTTAAGTGGAGTGACAGAGGCTACGCAAGACTAACCATAGAATTAAGAAATTAGAATACTAATAATTGAATAGGATCTATATGGGACTAACTACTGTAACTATTCATCCTTGCTTCAAATACTTCCTGTTATTTCTGCTCTGTAAGTATGACTTCATCAGGGATGTTGTTTTAGGCTCTTCCTTATTTCCTGTTGAGTCACTGTATCTAAACGGCTTTTTATGTCTCATAAGGCATTATATCAGCTATATCTACAGGTAGATGGAATTTCATGGCCCATTTTGTTAATGCCATTTTGTCTCAAAAGTGTTCTTTGTTACAACGCTGGTCTAGATCTTTGTTTGTCTATATCTGTTATGCAGGATCAGCCGTAGCATCAGGTGGTTAGTCAGCTGTGGTAACAGATCTAGTATCTGTCTGTTTGCAGCATGGGCCACATGGCTTAGTCCTTATCTCTATCCAGATGCATGACTCTCCTTATCACGGGGCGGTAGGTAGCCTAGTGGTTAAGAGCGGTGGGCCAGTAACCGAAAGGTTGCTGGTTTGAATCCCTGAGCCAGCAAGGTGGAAAATTCTGTTGTTCTACCCTTGAGCAAGGCAGTTAACCCCCAACAACAACTGCTCCCCAGATGACGTGGCTGTAGATTAAGGCAGCCCCCTGCACCTCTGATGGACTAAATGCAACTGACTAGGTATCCCTTTTCCACTAGCATGGCTGTCAGTGAACTGTAATACACTGTAGGCACATCAGGACAGCCTCTGTCACACTGTAATCCTCAAAACTGGTCAGAATTGTGCTGAGACCATTGGGCTTCTATTCATAAAGTATCTCAGAATAGGAGTGCTTATCTAGGATCAGTTACCCCCCTGTACATTAATTGTAATGTAAAATAATAAACGTATTCTAGATCAGCGTTCCTACTCTAAGACGCTTTATGAAGGCCGGATGCTGTTATTCATGTGGTGCACCCACTCCTCCAGATTCCAGGTGTCCTACTATGTGATTGAACATCTTATTGGCTTCCCAAACTGGCCTTCAACAGGATATGGGGGATTCTTTCCAGGAACTCACTTTCAAAAGACCAGTTCTTTAATGTTATCTCAGATGGAGGAAAACAGATGGAGAGACGAAGAGGCCATTTTAGACTATTGAGATATAGCCTTAACAACACAGCACTCTCTATCACACTCATCATCAGGCCACTATCTTGGGTTGAGTTCATAAATCACCAAACGGTAGAAAACGGATTGAAACATTGCGGGACTACCTAAACTTGTCCAATATGAAGCACTCATATTTGTTCCCCATTGCTAAATGTTTTCTTACGCTGTGCCCTAATGAACAATTACTAACTAGCATTGATTTTGCTGATAGCTTGAGGACATTTTTACTTACAATGATTGTGATGTGGTTGTCTTGGCTGAATTAATGCACTGGATAAGAGCGTCTGCAAAATGACCAAAATGTAAAATGTAAACACGGCCCTGCTGACAGTGGGCCAGATCCCTCTTCCTGTCTCAGGGAGGAAACCTAATCCCTGTTTGTAACAGTTGGCCATCAGTCACCTGGCCTCACCTCGCTGGCATGCCCATGGCAGACCACTATTAGCCAGGGAGCGCTGGGATAAAGCCAGCCATTGTCTGTGAGCATGTGTCCAAAGTACCTCGAGGGCCCAGAGCGGTGACAGACCTGGAATGCCAACCTGTCGATAACCGTCAACCAGCTGAGATTTCCCGTATCTGTGCAGAAGGTTACAAGGAGTTTAGAGGAACATTAGGCCAGCAAGACTCAGCCTTATTTAAGCAGACACACAATTTTTATATCACAAAAATATCCATGATGCATGAAACATGACTCCTCGTTTTGGTCTCTTTCCTCAGTGAAACTAAACTTTTTCCGAACTGTTCAGCTATTACACCCAGAATTCTGTATCAAACCCCATCAATAGCACAGCATCTGTCATGTCTCTACTCACACATCTTTAAGTCTCGAGGTAGCCCCGCATGACCTGCAGCCAGCATGGCTTTTATTCAGTAATACGACACAAAAACCTGATGAAAAGAACCAAGTGTGTGAAAATATCGAGCTCCATAAGGGGGTCTATTACCCCCATGCTGCTCCCTTGCTCGGGGCCCTCTGAGCGGGGAAGATGCTGGCGCTGGCTGGGTTGTTTATTTGGGAGCTCCAGGGCTCTAGTCTGGAAGAGCAGAGGTTAGCCAGGTGTCGCAACCTCCAAACTGACACGGAACAGTTGGAACCACATACTGTACGGCTGTAGTAACGAGGCCGATTTAGAAACACAACAGAAACACAACAACAACAACAACAACAACAACAATAACAATAACAACAACAACTGGAAACGGTAAGCCCCAGGTCCCAAATCTTTTTTTACCTGGGGCTCATTGCTCTACTAGCCTGGCCCCAGATCTGCCAGTGCTTTAGCCAACTCCCCTGTCTACCTTGGTTAGTTAAGGCAGCCTGGTGAAATGGAGAACTCAGTGTTTGCTAATGGAATAATGGAATTACCTGCTGGCTGGCTTCCCTCTCATCTGGTTGGTTGTAGCTATCTTTCAAGGATCATTTTATGAAGATTATAGCATGAAACTGTCTGGGCCACAGCCCTGTGTGTGTGTGTGTGTGTGTGTGTGTGTGCATATATGTCTGTGTGCGTCTGTGTGTGCGAATGGGGGTGGTTGGGTGTGTGATGATGCTTCATTTATTTGAAGCAGGAAGATATTTCACTAGAAAAGCAAAATGCTGAAGAGTGTGCAGGATACTATTTCTAGTGAGCTGGGTAATACTAATATTGGTCGTAGAAACTTCATTACTAAAGAGATTACTAAAGAAATTACTAATGATACATTATAATCAGCTTTACATAGAAATGGGAAATTGACTAATATCAGGTTTTACTATAAACGTAAGTGGGTCACGTGACCAAAATATGATGCACGTCACACCCATAGATGGTATACATAAAGGTCACACCGTTAGCCAACCTGTTGCTGCGTTTTTATTCAATGGGCAGAATTGAACTGAATTGTAGTTTTTTTATTGAAAAATGCCTGCTGATTCATCACAATTCATAAGCAGGGCGAGCGCAGGGTTGTATTCATTACGCCGATTCTGTTGCAAAACGTTTTGTAATATTTTGTAGCAGAAACCGTTTACATAAAACGGAAAAGTTTTGCAACGAAAACTAGAGTTTCTATTGGACAAATTCAGGTAGGTCCCGCCCCGTTTCGTTCCGTTTGCTTCCATTTGGTTCTTAACCCGTAAACGGTTTCCGTTGTAAGAGGTAATGAATACACCCCAATAGCGCGCGCTGTGGTTGTGTTTGAACAGTCTGTGCACATCGGTTTGTTGTGAGTCAGTCACGTTTTCATTGAAGGAATGTTAAATAACTAAATCGCAATGATGAAAAAATACGTGAAGCGTATTAAATCAGGTAATGAATGGACTTTCCCTGTTAATATTTGCGCTTGTGTTTCATTGGGATTCCATAGGGTTTGGGTTTTATTATGTGACCCAGTGATTCCGTTTTCAACTTGATTTTTTAATAGTGTTCCCCAAACACTTTAGAAATCAAATTGTAGGCCTACAACTTTTTCCAAGGGATGTATCAAAATCAGAAACGCTTTCCCATCTCTTGTATTTTGGAAGCCTAGTTATGCCATAGCAGTAGGCTACTCCGCTAAATTATGAAATGGTGTAATATATTGATGCATATTTTAATGTTTATTAATCCGTAATATATTGATGCATATTTTGATGTTTATTAATCCATTCATTATATTACTTGATTAACTTACAAGGCAACACAATTCCTCTGTGTTGATCTGTTGACTGACCACACCATGTCTTCTCTTTTCCAGCACTAAAGAGGTCGTTTGAGGTAGAGGAGTCTGAAGCATCCATCAATCCCTCCCCTCTGTCCCGTCGGACCAACCTCCGCTCCTCCACCTCCAGCCAGCGAAGCTTCCACGACCTGGGCTCCTCCCGCAACTCTGACTACCCCTCCAGAACCTCGCCTTCTGACTCCAACCCCTGCTCCCCCAAAACCAGCCTGAGACGCATGGAGCTGTTCGGGGGAGGGATAGGAGGTCGTGCCCCGGATACAGCCTCCTCCCGCCGGACCGAGATCTCCATTGAGGTGTCGTCCAAGCAGATTGACAGCTCGCCCAGCCCGGGTATCGCCCGCTTCGGCCTGAAGAGGCCCGAGGCCCAGAGCCTTGGTTCCCGAGCTGGAGCCGCCCCAGAGAGCTCCACCATCTCCAACTCCAGCTCGGCACACAGACGGGCAGAGATCTCCCTCTCCCGGCCCCACGAGCCCCCCGCGGCCCCCAGGAGGGGGGACTCCCAGCGTCCCTCAGCCACCCGGATCCCTGACCCCCCTCAGAGGAGGACCGACCCCCCCATAGCCAGCCCCGTGGAGGCCCCTACTTCCAGGAGACCCGAGATGCCCGTCTTCCGACAGTCAGAGATGGCAGGACCAACACCGGTCAGGGTGGTGGAGAACAACAGCCACCCCCCAGCCCCCAGCGGCCCCCTGCCCAGCCTGGTGGAGCCTAGGAGCGAGAGGACACAGCCCCCGGTCAGCGAGATGCCCGTCGTCAGACCTACAGAGAGTAAGTTAATCTAATTCTATGTATGACACGTCTATGCATAAGTCAGGACTGAATTGAAGCAGACAGAGGTTGACATACAGTGGGGCAAAAAAGTATTTAGTCAGCCACCAATTGTGCAAGTTCTCCCACTTAAAAAGATGAGAGAGGCCTGTAATTTTCATCATAGGTACACGTCAACTATGACAGACAAATTGAGAAAAAAAATCCAGAAAATCCCCATTGTAGGATTTTTAATGAATTTATTTGCAAATTATGGTGGAAAATAAGTATTTGGTCACCTACAAACAAGCAAGATTTCTGGCTCTCACAGACCTGTAACTTCTTCTTTAAGAGGCTCCTCTGTCCTCCACTCGTTACCTGTATTAATGGCACCTGTTTGAACTTGTTATCAGTATAAAAAGACACCTGTCCACAACCTCAAACAGTCACACTCCAAACTTCACAATGGCCAAGACCAAAGAGCTGTCAAAGGACACCAAAAAACAAAATTGTAGACCTGCACCAGGCTGGGAAGACTGAATCTGCAACAGGTAAGCAGCTTGGTTTGAAGAAATCAACTGTGGGAGCAATTATTAGGAAATGGAAGACATACAAGACCACTGATAATCTCCCTCGATCTGGGGCTCCATGCAAGATCTCACCCCCGTGGGGTCAAAATGATCACAAGAACGGTGAGCAAAAATCCCAGAACCACACGGGGGGACCTAGTGAATGACCTGCTGAGAGCTGGGACCAAAGTAACAAAGCCAACCATCAGTAACACACTCGACGCCGCCAGGGACTCAAATCCTGCAGTGCGGACGTGTGTCCCCCTGCTTAAGCCAGTACATGTCCGCCCGTCTGAAGTGCATTTGGATGATCCAGAAGAGGATTGGGAGAATGTCATATGGTCAGATGAAACCAAAATATAACTTTTGGTAAAAACTCAACTCCGTCATGTTTGGAGGACAAAGAATGCTGAGTTGCAGCCAAAGAACACCATACCTACTGTGAAGCATGGGGTTGGAAACATCATGCTTTGGGGCTGTTTTTCTGCAAAGGGACCAGGACGACTGATCCGTGTAAAGGAAAGAATGAATGGGGCCATGTATCGTGATATTGAGTTGAAACCCTCCTTCCATCAGCAAGGGCATTGAAGATGAAACGTGGCTGGGTCTTTCAGCATGACAATGATCCCAAACACACCGCCCGGGCAACGAAGGAGTGAGCTCGTAAGAAGCATTTCAAGGTCCTGGAGTGGCCTAGCCAGTCTCCAGATCTCAACCCCATAGAAAATCTTTGGAGGGAGTTGAAAGTCTGTGTTGCCCAGCGACAGCCCCAAAACATCACTGCTCTAGAGGAGATCTGCATGGAGGAATGGGCCAAAATACCAGCAACAGTGTGTGAAAACCTTGTGAAGACTTACAGAAAACGTTTGACCTGTGTCATTGCCAACAAAGGGTATATAACAAAGTATTGAGAAACTTTTGTTATTGACCAAATACTTATTTTCCACCATCATATGCCAATAAATTCATTAAAAATCCTACAATGTGATTTTCTGGAATTTTTTTTCTAATTTTGTCTGTCATAGTTGACGTGTACCTGTGATGAAAATTACAGGCCTCTCTCATCTTTTTAAGTGGGAGAACTTGCACAATTGGTGGCTGACTAAATACTTTTTTTCCCCACTGTAGCTGGGAATTGTGAAACCGAACTATGCATGATGTGGTACTCCCTTGGTTTTCAGATAAGAATGCTTTTCCTGGAAGTGACGTTTTACAGGGTAGACTCCGGTGTTAAGTAGTGGTTGTGTTTCATAGTTGCTGGTCTATACTTCCGCTGTGTCCTGTGTAGACATGCAGTAAAGTCCTTCAGTAAAGATGGATCATTCATAACCAGAGTGATAGACCCTTCCTTTCCTCCGTCTAACCTGACCTAGTCTTGAGCTGTTTGGGGTTTAACTAGAGCTGGGTGATAGGGACAAATTCATATCACGATATTTTGGCCATTTTTGACGGTATTTGAAGGTATTTTAGGTTTTTGAATAATACAAGTTCTAAATATGCTTTATGAGTAGTTCATGACCCTAGGGTGACAACACATAAATTATAAGTGATTTCAATGGGTCTTTCTCCATTTATACTTTTGACTCCAACTCCAAAAAATAATAATTTTCATTTCCTGCACTTTTATTATCATTTCCGCACTGACTCTAGTAGCAAATGGAGTAAACTATAAAAATTGACATTATACGCGTAGGAGTTGCGTATCACATTTAACAAACCAAACATACTGTTATAGAAGGTAAAGTAAAAACTCAAACCTGTCCGTGCATCAATACCAGTATACAGTAAAATACGGTATACCACTCAGGCCTAAATTGACTGAATGAATACGATAATGATAAATTGAAAGATACATTTATAACAATGTGAACCACTGCTTTTTTTAAATTACTCTTTAAATGGATGCTTCGGGATTTAGGCAATGAGGCCTTTTATCTATTTCCCCAGAGTCAGGTGAATGCTGGATAAAATTTTTTGGTCTCTGTGTGTAGTTTGAAGCAAGATGCTAACTAGCACTAGCGTAATTGCTTGCTAGCGTTAGCGCAATGACTGGAAGTCAATGGGTATCTGCATTGGCTCGCAAAGCTACCTCTAACTTCCTTCATATTGGACACATAAAAATGGTATCCACAAGTTCATCTGACTATGGGGAACTAGATAACTAGATAAAATCCCAAAGTATCCCTTTAAAAATTACTACTAGTTTGAATGTTGTAGCTATCAATTGTCCCATTAACAATCACCCATATTAGCAAACTGATTTTATTTCAAACTTCACATTTCTCTAGTATAGGCTACTTATCATAATGAACGATATCAGCAAAATGCCCACGATAAGTGGTCGGTTTGGTCGGTGTTGATAATTTTCGGTTTATCGTCCCAGCTCTAGTTTGAACGTTGAAGCACAGTGACTAATGGTAGAAGTATGCCGTGGTGGCACCCTAATTCCCTATGAAGTGCACTAGTTTTGACAAGAGCCCTATGGGCCCAGCTCAAAAGAAGTGCACTTTTAAACGTAATAGGGTGTCATTTGGGACAGAGCCATGGTTAGCAAAGCCTTGAGATAAAATAAGAACATTCTGTTGTGCTTTTTCTAAGTCGTGTGTCCTAATTTTAGTTTTTCTTCTGGGGAAAAGTACCAGTCATCCTACTGTGGCTAGGAACTGTGCACCAAGAACTATGACTCATGATTCAGGCATACCAAACCTTCGGCCCATCCAGTTTAAAGATATACCAAACCTTCGGCCCATCCAGTTTAAAGATGAAAAGGGCAATGAAGTGAATGTTATTTCGGCTAAAGATGTGCTTTTTCTCAAACCACCAGAAAACCACCACAAAAGCATCAAAGGATGGGACCATTTCAACGTGAAGGGTCAGGGAGGTATGAGTGAGGTCATGAGTGTATGAATACAGATGATGCAATGTTGACATTGTGGGGGCTTGAAGGCTTCCTCTCTGTAGGCCTACCTCTCTCATTAAAGGTCTAAGTAGCCTTGGCTTATTCCTGTCTCCTCGTGGGAGAGGACTTAGGTCATTGTGGGGGAAGTTAAAGGGCCACTTAACCACTTTTTTACCTCATTCATTATCTCCAGCACATACCAGTGTCTTGTGTGGTAATGAATATGAGGTTCAAAAGTGTTGAAGTGCCCCTTTAAGTGTGATGTCAGACTTGGCATTTACCTGATGTCCTTGTGCCCCGGTATGAAGTGTAATTCGTTATAATGAACATGCCGTAGTAACTCCATCCCCTATGAACTCTTACTGTACTGATGATGAAAATAAAGTTACAAAAACAGAATTCAGAATATTAGATATGTTTCAGACCACATCAGTCCTTGTAACGGTTTGGGTTCACTGACTCTCCTCTGACACTAGAGGTCAGAGAGAGTTGGTTGACTGCTCCACTTCATCGGAACAGTTTTGGAGACGGCACTCATGGTTAGGCCAAGAGTTGTTCCTGAAAATGTGACCTGACCCAGAAAAACTCTGGATCTCATTAAAGCCTATAACTAGGGCCCAGAGTTAGTACTGATCATAGAGATCCTATTAAATTACTAGAGGGGCTATAGTCCCAGTCGGTATTAGATAGAACGTCGTGGCCCCACCCGCCTGTGGGGAAAACAACCTGTGGTTACCTAGGTTACTCCATTGGCTCACAGCAAAAACTTGACCTTTTTAAAACTCAATGTTCTTGTTGTCTGCTTGTTTTAGTCAATTACAAAACTACATTAAGGAAAAGTAAATGTCTAAAGATTACTTTTCAACATTGCCTGCGCATGAGCGTTCACTACTTAGAAAAACGTAATATTGTAGTTCCCTCATGCCCCTTTTCTTGACGGTGCTAGCAGCCACATGAGTGAGTGAGTGCTAGCTAGCTACCAACCGGAACATTACGCTAGGCAAGACCAACAACACAAACTAACGGACTATACAGCTATAAGTAGTGAGTGGAGTTACAAACAGACTATACTAAACAAGTTAAATGTGATTTAACCTGTGATTAAATGTTTTCCACACACATAGCTACGTGTAACCTACTTGGACACCAGGTCCCCACATTTCCCACTCTCCCACGCCTAATAGCCTGGGTTCTTCTCGCAAGCTCTATTTCCCTATGTAGGAGCATTTCGAACCGTAGGTCAGGATTTTTTACCTGGTTACATGTACATTGAACAACACAGCAGCTTTTCAGCCTGTTTTGTTATTTCTATATAACTAAAATCAACAATTAAGTTGTCTCTTTTACAATGGGGTTCAATGGGAAAGAATGTTTGTTTTCCCCAATTTTTCCTTCTTATGACGTGAATATCGACTCAGAGTATGTCATAAGGCCTCAAAGTTCCAGAACGTGGTGAAAATGGCAGCCCTATTGGTCAGGGAGAATTCCAAATCAGTCTAATAGGAAATATTGGCAATAGAGGCATAATCCTGATTTTACCTATAAAGTAAATAAGGCATGTGATATATCAGAAATGGTGTAATAGAATTGTCAACCTAAACTCTTGCTGTATACAGTGGCTTGCGCAAGTATTCACCCCCCTTGGCATTTTTCCTATTTTGTTGCCTTACAACCTGGAATTAAAATAGATTTTTGGGGGGTTTGTATCATTTGATTTACACAACATGCCTACCACATTGAAGATGCATAATATTTTTTATTGTAAAACAAACAAGAAATAAGACAAATAAACAGAACTTGAGCATGCATAACTATTCACCCCCCCCGCCCCCAAAGTAAATACTTTGTAGAGCCACCTTTTGCAGCAATTACAGCTGCAAGTCTCTCAAAGTTTCTGATATTTTTTTATAACCCAACCCTGATCTGTACTTCTCCACAACTTTGTCCCTGACCTGTTTGGAGAGCTCCTTGGTCTTCATGGTGCCTCTTGCTTGGTGGTGCCCCTTGCTTAGTGGTGTTGCAGACTCTGGGGCCTTTCAGAACACTGTAATTATAAAACCAGTTTATATATGTTTTATACCAATTTTCTGTATAAATAGCCTCTAACATATCTGTAAACAGATCATAAATGTCTAAATGTTTGTTTTCTTGGAAAGCTGTGAGTGCTATTTATATGATACAATATCAATACTTGTTGCATTTACAACTTGTCTAAGACCTATTATCAACTGATTTCAGCCAGTGTATGGCTGTGGATTGACTGCATTGTTAAAACTGTCTGGCTAGCTAGCTTACAAACATACAGTGCAGATACATTCTTCAAATTCATTATTTTACACTATCTTATTACAGCACTGGCAAACCATGGTTAACCAACTCCCTGACTAAAATGGCTGACCTTTGTTCTATCATAAGAAGGTTAATGTCCATTCTACTATTCTAATTCCTAGTTCTATGGTACTGATAATATAGTACCTAAAAACTCTGGGTCACATTAAAGCCTGTAACTATGACCCAGAGTTTTACTAGTTGAGTCACAGGTCCAGGACAAACTCTTGGCCCTGCTCGTGCTGCTGTTATTTTGAAGCCCCTAAGAGGCAGTATGGTGGTGTTATTGTGAAGCCCCTAAGAGGCAGTATGGTGGTGTTATTGTGAAGCCCCTAAGAGGCAGTATGGTGGTGTTATTGTGAAGGCCCTAAGAGGCAGTATGGTGGTGTTATTGTGAAGCCCCTAAGAGGCAGTATGGTGGTGTTATTGTGAAGCCCCTAAGAGGCAGTATGGTGGTGTTATTGTGAAGCCCCTAAGAGGCAGTATGGTGGTGTTATTGTGAAGCCCCTAAGAGGCAGTATGGTGATGTTATTGTGAAGCCCCTAAGAGGCAGTATGGTGGTGTTATTGTGAAGCCCCTAAGAGGCAGTATGGTGGTGTTATTGTGAAGCCCCTAAGAGGCAGTATGGTGGTGTTATTGTGAAGCCCCTAAGAGGCAGTATGGTGGTGTTATTGTGAAGCCCCTAAGAGGCAGTATGGTGGTGTTATTGTGAAGCCCCTAAGAGGCAGTATGGTGGTGTTATTGTGAAGCCCCTAAGAGGCAGTATGGTGGTGTTACTGTGAGTGGAGCTCCTATAAGGTGGTTGTGTTCATGCTGTCTGTGTAGTCTGGTCCAAGGGAGACGCAGGCAGCTGATAGGTGTGACATTCCAAATCTGGAGTCCATAAACGTGCAGCGTAAAAATTGAAATCCTTCAATTTCCAGCTTTTCCTGCTGCTGCTTCTCTGTTGACTGCTCCTTATTGGCCGTTTCATCACTGTAACAAACAGCCTCTCCAAGTGCTGAAATAACTCTATGCAATGAGATCGCTCAATCTACCATGGCCTCCTAGGGCTGAATGTATAGGTACACTTGATTTAGCTCGCCAGGTAGGTAGCGTTTGCACCTAGGGACCAATGAATGGCTCCAAACAGGGAAAAGTCCTGCATTTTGTGGTGGTTCTGTTTGAGTATTCATCCATGGTTATCGTACTGAATATCACAGCACCAAAAGTCTTTGCTTGAGTTTAGATCAGTATCAGATGTTTTACTGATGTAAAAATGTCCTCTAATCATAAGAAGGGAAGAATATCCTGAGAAATGTGGTCTGAGGTCTAGTGATGTGTGTGGGTATGTGGTGGAGTAAGATGGAACCAGTCCAGGAATCACCGTTTGACCTGCATCATCGGCTAATATTTTCCACTGGTTTGGGGGTATTATGTGGAGAGGAGAGAACCCAGACATGGCTGTGAGGGAGAGGGAGATCGAGATCTATATTTCACTTGCTTTAGCAATGTAAACATATGTTTCCCATGCCAATAAAGCCCATGGAATTGAGAGTGAGAGAATCCCAAAGATTGTTTTGATAGGAAAAGGGGTGAGAGTTCCTCCTGTAGTGAGTGTGTTAGAGAGAACCCCTTTAGAGTTAGAGGGGGTGTTGAGACAGGGGGAGAAATAGATCCCGGATTTCCTGTAAATGCTATCAGGGAGAGGAATAAACTGGAAACTCACCTTTGACCCCTATAGTCAGCTTAGAGTAAACACATACTGTTAAAGGGGGTTGCTGCTGTGGTTGACTACATGTCGAAGGGGGTTGCGGCTGTGGTTGACTACATGTCGAAGGGGGCTGCTGCTGTGGTTGACTACATGTCGAAGGGGGCTGCTGCTGTGGTTGACTACATGTTGAAGGGGGTTGCTGCTGTGGTTGACTACATGTCGAAGGGGGTTGCTGCTGTGGTTGACTACATGTCGAAGGGGGCTGCTGCTGTGGTTGACTACATGTCGAAGGGGGTTGCTGCTGTGGTTGACTACATGTCGAAGGGGGCTGCTGCTGTGGTTGACTACATGTTGAAGGGGGTTGCTGCTGTGGTTGACTACATGTCGAAGGGGGCTGCTGCTGTGGTTGACTACATGTCGAAGGGGGCTGCTGCTGTGGTTGACTACATGTCGAAGGGGGCTGCTGCTGTGGTTGACTACATGTTGAGGGGGGTTGCTGCTATGGTTGACTACATGTCGAAGGGGGCTGCTGCTGTGGTTGACTACATGTCGAAGGGGGTCGCTGCTATGGTTGACTACATGTTGAACTTCTTTGCGTTAACATTGTGTTGGGACTAAGACAATGGTTTGAACCCATATTCCAGAAATGAATCTGTAATGATGAGAGGACCGTCATTGTATTCTACGGATGAAAGCATTCCTCTGAACGAGGTGTAGGCTACTAGTGCCCCCCTCTGTCAGATAGTTAGATAGAGGGCTGAGAAACAGAATGATTAGACCATTATCCATTCTAGCCATTTTATTTCTTTGATACATTTATCTCAATGGTCTGAGTGACAACCTTGCTGTGACAAAGTTTTATGTAGCTTTATTTTCAAAATAGGTAACCTCCATAATGGTGTGATGTTTTTTTATTTTATTTTATTTCACCTTTATTTAACCAGGTAAACCAGTTGAGAACAAGTTCTCATTTACAACTGCGACCTGGCCAAGATAAAGCAAAGCAGTGCGATAAAAACAACAACACAGAGTTACATATGGGGTAAAACAAAACAAAGTCAAAAATACAACAGAAATACATATAATATACAGTGTGTGCAAATTTAGCAAGTTATGGAGGTAAGGCAATAAAATAGGCTATAGTGCAAAATAATTACAATTAGTATTAACACTGGAATGATAGATGTGCAAGAGATGATGTGCAAATAGAGATACTGGGGTACAAATGAGCAAAATAAATAACAATATAGGGATGAGGTAGTTGGGCGGGCTAATTTCAGATGGGCTGTGTACAGGTGCAGTGATCGGTAAGGTGCTCTGACAACTGATGCTTAAAGTTAGTGAGGGAGATAAGTCTCCAGCTTCAGAGATTTTTGCAATTTGTTCCAGTCATTGGCAGCAGAGAACTGGAAGGAATTGCGGCCAAAGGAGGTGTTGGCTTTGGGGATGACCAGTGAGATATACCCGCTGGAGCGCAGACTACGGGTGGGTGTTGCTATGGTGACCAATGAGCTAAGATAAGGCGGGATTTGCCTAGCAGTGATTTATAGATGGCCTGGAGCCAGTGGGTTTGGCGACGAATATGTAGTGAGGACCAGCCAACAAGAGCGTACAGGTCACAGTGGTGGGTATTATATGGGGCTTTGGAGACAAAACGGATGGCACTGTGATAGACTACATCCAATTTGCTGAGTAGAGTGTTGGAGGCTATTTTGTAAATGACATCGCCGAAGTCAAGGATCGGTAGGATAGTCAGTTTTACGAGGGCATGTTTGGCAGCATGAGTGAAGGAGGCTTTGTTGAGAAATAGGAAACCGATTCTAGATTTAACTTTGGATTGGAGATTCTTAATGTGAGTCTGGAAGGAGAGTTTACAGTCTAACCAGACACCTAGATATTTGTAGTTGTCCACATACTCTAGGTCAGACCCGTCGAGAGTAGTGATTCTAGTCGGGTGGGCGGGTGCAAGCAGCGTTCGGTTGAAGAGCATGCATTTAGTTTTACTAGTGTTTAAGAGCAGTTGGAGGCTACTGAAGGAGTGTTGTATGGAATTGAAGCTCGTTTGGAGGTTTGTTAACACAGTGTCCAATGAAGGGCCAGATGTATACAAAATGGTGTCGTCTGCGTAGAGGTGGATCTGAGAGATCTGGGAACTCAAACATTTAAGCCCTGTGTAGGAGGAGTGTGTTTTCAGACACATGAGGTAATATTTGGGAAGTATAAGTGTGTTTCCATCCATATCCTCTACCTCTGGCACCCCAGTGTACAGCACCGTGAGAGGGCAGTGCAGTGGGACCTTAAGTGTGTCTGGCCTAGGAGACAGGTGCTAGAGATGGACTACTGATACAAGGGTAGGGTACAAGTACCTTTTATGGGGGTGTTGTTAAACAGTAGATGGTCAAATGTATTACAGTGGACGTTAAGGTGTCTTTAATTTACCAAAATAAAAATGCTTTTACATAGTGTATGGGTAGTGAGGGATTTGTTCTTCAGTGATAGTTAACTAACTATTTGCAATGGCCAATTTTATTCCATTGGCCATTTAATTCAACAGCAAATACAGTATGTGCCAAATGTCAGTCTGCTCCATGTTACAGTGGACTTTACGGTGTCATAACTGTAAATGCTGTCTGCTCAGTGTATGGAATGGATATGTGAAACATTACATTTAATATGTGATTGAATGTTTTCAATTGGATTTCAAAGCTTTGAAATGTGTTGCTGTAAAATGTTGGAAGACGTTTCTGTAGGTCTTGTGCTTCCAGGCGTTAGTGATAGTGATGACAGACAGGAACATTGCAGAGGAGCTGTTTTCAGTGGTGCTGTAGGAAATGATCTCATGCACACACACACACACATACATTGTACACACACACACACACATTGTACACACATACACACACATTGTACACACACACAGCTGCCTGGCTTGGACGTGACTACGCAGTGAGCCTGTATGCATACTCACTCTTGCTCTCCTTTTGTCTTTCTCCCTCCCTCTCTCCATCCCTCCCTCTCTACATCCCTCCCTCCCTCCCTCTCTCATCCATCCCTCTCTCCATCCCTCCCTCTCTCCATCCCTCCCTCTCCCCATCCATCCCTCTCTCTCCCCATCCATCCCTCCCTCTCTCCATCCATCCCTCTCTCCATCCATCCCTCTCTCCATCCCTCCCTCTCTCCATCCATCCCTCTCTCTCTCCATCCATCCCTCCCTCTCTCCATCCATCCCTCTCTCTCCCCATCCATCCCTCCCTCTCTCCATCCATCCCTCTCTCCATCCATCCCTCTCTCCATCCATCCCTCTCTCCGTCCCTCCGGTTTCCTGTTGTATGACCTTGCTCAAGTTTCTCTTGGCTGTCAGCTGAAGGACTGAGCAGAACCAAGCCACAGTAAACAGACAAACACACACACACTGCCCCTCAGGTGGTGTAAAGCAGCCAGTGCTGACAGACAGCCTCCCTAAGGACAGTAATACTGAGTGTGTCAAGGGAAGTATTGGGAAAACCACACACATAAAGTCTATGTGCAGTAGTACTACGCATAAGGACTGGGTCGTATTAGGCACCAAACGGAAGAAAACGGACTGAACTCGTCCAATAAGGATCACTCATTTTTGTTTTCCATTGCAAAACATTTTGCTACGGTGTGTCCTAATGGATACGACCCTGGTTCATACCGTTGACCTCATTGTTTATCTGTGGAATGTCAACTGTTAGACCAACTAACTGGTACCATATTGCTGTGTGTTTGTTGCTGCTAATGCTCTGTTTGATGGATGAGGGAGGGAAACGTAATGTGAAGGAACGAGGTGACTTCTTAGGTGACTATTAGAAGGTGACAACACCAAAGACAGGACGACGGTAAACCCCCCTCTGATGTCACTGACCCCTCTCATTACTGGGGCGTGACCTTTCCCTGACACCAGGAAGTAATTTAAGTGTTTACTCATGTTTTATTGGTTGAAGATGAGAGCCTCTCTATAGTATGAGTTGCTTAATCTGCTTTCTAAGGTTGTGTAATGGAAGGTAAGAATTGGGAGAATGGAGTGGGAATACTAGTTCTAGAATAGATAGGAGCCACATGTAGCCTATATTTATACATGTACAGCTCTGTAATAGGACAGAACAGAGCCATAGATTATCTAAATACATGGCTCTTTAACAACATAGTATGTCACCACGTATGTGTCCTGTGTGGCAGCGGAGTAGAAGGACATTCCTGTGGAGAGAAGAGAGGAATAAGTCCAGACAGTACTTTTGTCCTTTTAATTTGTTTGGTCCACTCACATTCCTCTCTGGTCACATGATGGACATCCTGTAAGGGCAAAGGTCAGGCCATCGGGGCCAAAAGCCCTCTGGAGCCTTGTGAGTTCTAATGACACATTGATCAGACTCACTGTTATGCTGCTGTGGAGAAAGACGATTAGCTAGCTAGTTAGCTAACCTAGCTTATGTTCAAAATTAGCCTTAAAGGGGCGATCCGTAGTTAAACAATAACAAAGTGACTTCCCTGCCAATGTTTCAGTAAAAAGCTGAGGGATGGGGCTGGAGAAATATAACCACTCGGAAAATTAATAAAAAGAGCTACGGCTGCAATGACTGACCATTCATGATATCAAAGTTATAGTTTTAACCATGTTTTGAGGCTATAGTGTTTGTTTCCATTTACAGAGGGTAGTGCGTACGGCCCAGTACATCACTGGGGCCAAGCTTCCTGCCATCCAGGACCTCTATACCAGGCGGTGTCAGAGGAAAGCCCTCAAAATTGTCAAAGACTCCAGCCACCCTAGTCATAGACTGTTCTCTCTGCTACCGCAAGGCAAGCGGTACCGGAGTGCCAAGTCTAGGTCCAAAAGACTTCTCAACAGCTTCTACCCCCAAGCCATAAGACTCCTGAACAGCTAATCATGGCTACCCGGACTATTTGCACTGCCCCCCCACCCCATCCTTTTACGCTGCTGCTACTCTGTTAATTATTTATGCATAGTCACTTTAACTCTGCCCACATGTACATAATACTTCAACTACCTCAACTAGCCGGTGCCCCCGCACATTGACTCTGCACCGGTACCCCCCTGTATATATAGCCTCCCTACTGTTATTTTATTTTACTTCTGCTCTTTTTTTCTCAACACTTATTTTGTTGTTGATTTATTTTTACTTTTTTGTTAAAAATAAATGCACTGTTGGTTAAGGGCTGTAAGTAAGCATTTCACTGTAATGTCTGCACCTGTTGTATTCGGCGCATGTGGCCAATAAAATTTGATTTGATTTGACATTGTTTACAAACTTTGGAGTAACACAAGCTTATATTTTGGGTTCTGATAGGGTACTACAGTTGAAGTAAGCTCATTTATAAGTTGATATTTTTCAAGGATAAATTGGTGCACATCATAAAGTCAAAAAATGTATGTAGCAACTGCAGATTGACCTTTTAAGCTAGGACCGCTTTAGCTGCAGATCAAAGTTAGCCTCCAGGCTAATGTGAGTCGTACAGAATAGTACAATCATTGCTTATCATTGGAATTAGCTTCAGGCTATGCTAACACCGTGAGAAGTCCTTTTGATGACTATTAGCTTGAGGCTAATGGGGTGACTTCTGATCAGAATTAGTGGTAGTTCTGGGTGACTCAGTATCTCAGAGGGGAGCAGTAGGGTCATGTGCTGACTGGGGGAGCGTTCTCTCAGGCTGCAGTCACAACCTACTAAGATGGTGTTTATCTCCCTTTCTCCCACATAAAGAGCCATTGATAGCTAGGAGAAGGGATGGCTGAGGAGCTGGACTGTCACAAGGCATGGAAATGTCTTCAGCGATAAATAATGTGTGTGTTGTTTATGATGTGTGTGTGTGTTCCGTTCCGGCTTGAGAGAGAAGACAGGGATGAAAAGCTGATTCCTTTTCCAGTTGCTTTTGCTTTTTGTTTCTCAGTTGAGTTGAGTAATCATGTGATAATAGGCACTGAATAGAGCGACAACACTCAGGTTAATAACCAAATCCATGCATACAACACAAGATACTGCGATAACCTTTTACCCTCCCCACTGCCGCACCTTACATAGTCAATTCTCTATCAGATACAGAGGTTCCATATTCTGTAATTCCTATCTTCACATTGCCACATCATCATCCCTCAATAACTTGCAAGTGTAGACTAGGGGTCAGCCTGATGAACCAAACTACCCAGTAATAGACTAGGGGTCAGCCTGATGAACCAAACTACCCAGTAGTAGACTAGGGGTCAGCCTGATTAACCAAACTACCCAGTAGTAGACTAGGGGTCAGGGGTCAGCCTGATGAACCAAACTACCCAGTAATAGACTAGGGGTCAGCCTGATGAACCAAACTACCCAGTAGTAGACTAGGGGTCAGCCTGATGAACCAAACTACCCAGTAATAGACTAGGGGTCAGCCTGATGAACCAAACTACCCAGTAGTAGACTAGGGGTCAGGGGTCAGCCTGATGAACCAAACTACCCAGTAATAGACTAGGGGTCAGCCTGATGAACCAAACTACCCAGTAGTAGACTAGGGGTCAGCCTGATGAACCAAACTACCCAGTAATCCCCTCCATGTAACCTAACTCACACACGTATGAACACACACATAATCAAACATGTTTTTTCATAATTAGTATACTTTGTTTATGTGATTGATCAATTTAATTTTTTTACCTGTATTGTTTTTTGGTAGTCTGGTTTTCATATAAGCCCTTTTGGGCTTCCAACCTTACCTGCACACTGTTTCTACCAGTTTTTTTTTTATTAGTACTGTTTTGTCTTTCACTTGTTTTCTTTGGTGCAAATAAATAAAACCTAAAACACTCCCAGAAAAATAAAATACACTTCTACAAATAGCATCACTACAGACAAAGAAAAGACACTTCTACAAATAGCATCACTACAGACAAAGAAAATACACTTCTACAGATAGCATCACTACAGACAAAGAAAATACACTTCTACAAATAGCATCACTACAGACAAAGAAAATACACTTCTACAGATAGCATCACTACAGACAAAGAAAATACACTTCTACAGATAGCATCACTACAGACAAAGAACTGGTAGAGAAGAAAATAACACTTTAGACTGTTGAGATACACCCCACATACAGTATGTGTTGGTTTCTCCAGGGCGGCAGGTAGCTTAGTGGTTAAGAGCATTGTGCCAGTAACCGAAAGGTTGCTGGTTCTAATCCCCGAGCTGACTAGGTGAAAAATCTGTTGATGTGTCCTTGAGCAAGGCACTTAACCCTAATTGCTCCTGTAAGTCGCTCTGGATAAGAGCGTCTGCTAAATAAATAAATAAAAATTGACACCTCAAAAATTGACACCTCAACAAAACAGCATCCCATTGGTGCAGCTCTAACAACAACCAGTAGGAGATGCTGTTACACAGGTGGTTGTCTCTCCCAGACTCAGGTAACTAGGCAGGTATTCCCCATAGATGGTTATCTCTCCCAGACTTGGGTAACTAGGCAGGTATTCCCCATAGATGGTTATCTCTCCCAGACTTGGGTAACTAGGCAGGTATTCCCCATAGATGGTTATCTCTCCCAGACTTGGGTAACTAGGCAGGTATTCCCCATAGATGGTTATCTCTCCCAGACTTGGGTAACTAGGCAGGTATTCCCCATAGATGGTTATCTCTCCCAGACTTGGGTAACTAGGCAGGTATTCCCCACTGTCTGTAAGAGATTATATTACACTTCTTATACATGACTTGACAAAGGCTTATGTCCTGTCCTGTTACATTTATGTAAACAGCTTTGTGTCACTAGGGACGTCCTGATCCTATCACAGCGTAGCCCTGTTGTCTTGATGTTGCCATAGCAATAAGATGGCTCACAATATTGCCATACCGCTGTACAGATATCCCAATGTAGGACATCCCCTGCCCACTCCGTCTGCTTTGTAAACATTTTGTCAGATTGTGGATCAGTTATTTCACTGTGCTGGCTATGTACATACAGTACACACAGTACATACTTCATCTATGTTGCTAATAGAAATACAGGAGCAAACAGACAAGGTGTTGGTATTTCTCTTATTTTCCCATGGCGTTTGTTGTCCCCTGCATGTGTGAGTTTGTTGTTGTTTACTTCCACTACTTTGGTACTGTATACATACTTGACTAAAGGTGTGGAGAGATGGTTTGGGACCAGCAGCAACCCTGAGCCAGGCAGTATTGTTTGTATGCAGAGGGAAAGTCAGCGAGGTGAGGTCTGGAGTAAATAGAACACACCTTCCCATTCAAGTCAATGTCATTCTATTACTATGGTCTGCTCTATCTAACTTTGCTCTATGGGATGGTTCACTGTAGTGCTCTGCTGTGTTTATATCAGCATGTTAGAGGAAGTACTTCCTCCTTTCCCAGAGCCCTGCGCCCATATGACACCCCTATATATATGTATATATATATATATATATATACACACACACAATTTCTTGTATTTTCTGACAGGATGTCCCATCAGGATATACTACTGCAGTAAAATAAGTGTTTTCGTTAAAAATTAACCCCAGAAAGCTTTGTATTTATGGTGGTTAATTAAACTCCCACGTCTTTCACATTGACGACAATAGAGGGCATTAGCTGATTCTGTTCCCACTGTACACTAAACATTGATATACTTTCTAATGTAGGCCTAGATGTTGGGCGGCAGGTAGCTTAGTGGGTAAGAGCGTTGTGCCAGTAACCGAAAGGTTGCTGGTTCTAATCCCCGAGCTGACTAGGTGAAAAATCTGTCGATGTGGCCTTGAGCAAGGCACTTAACCCTAATTGCTCCTGTAAGTCGCTCTGGATAAGAGCGTCTGCTAAATGACAAAATATAAATATATATAATATGTTTCTAGAAACTCTCCAACCTTATTCATTATGATCTAAAACTCAAAACTGATGCTAGATCAGCACTTATACTCAGACGCTTTGTGAATACGGGCCTATATTGGAACTTGACTTATCTCCTATTATTAGTGTTAAAGAATGTAGTAATGGTGTAGAATGACTACAATGCAGACAGGACTCGACAGACCTGCTTTTCCCACTAAAATGTGCGTGAGCCAGCCTTCACACGCCCTTATTTGGGGTTTCCCCATATACTGTATGGGAACAGTAGTGGTCCTGTTTGGTCTCCCTCTCTTTTCTGCTTTCTTTTCTCTCCCACCTCCTGAGGCGGCCCGCTGAATACTCAGCCTTCAGTCTGGAAACCTGTGGGAAACAAGCTGGCTATTCACTTAGGTCCTTTTCTCCTCTCATTTTTTCTCGATCTCTCTCCAGAAACACACACACACACACACACACACACACACACACACACACACACGTGTACACACACCTCAATCAGGCTATTCACTTTGTGCTCTTTCTCACACTCCTCTCCTCGCTGTCTGTACATCCCACTACACAGACTGGAGAAATGGTCTGGAATTGGTTCCCTTCTCCTATGATATGGCACAGTTCCTCTATCTGCTTTCCTTGTATTTCAGCTATGTGTATGATTTCAGAACGTTTGCTTGAAATTCAATCACCAGTAATAAGATACACGTAATCTGATATTTGGCTGAACATTTCTGATTGTAACCATAGTTGAACAAACCAAATGTGATTTGAAACACTGAAAAGGCCATGTTTATTCAATCTATACATTGTGTTTCTATGGTCTGAAAGCCCCACTACAGCTGCAGCACACGCACAGAGAGGTCAGCCAAGCAGCTCTCCACTCTCCCTGCCAAGACCTGTCTCCATCTTGGCTCCATCTGGCCCAGTAACATCAGCCCACAGGGCCCCTGCTATTGGGTTTCTGGCACTGCGTCTCCATCAAACGAAGATCTTTTATCTTGGAGAGCCCATGTTTTCCGCAGGGCAGCCACTCAAATTGAGTCGATACTAAAGGCACGAGCCAAGTTGTGCCGATCAAACAAATGATGGTTGGCTCTAGCTCTGGCACCACTCTGTGTGGACACACAGTCAGTTTGGAGTCAACGATTTCTAGGAGCGAGAGTTGGACTTTATTTTGTAATGCAGTTTTTGCTGATGAGAAAAACACTTGTGACGTTCAATATTTGATTATTTGTGCCTCTCTGCTGACATCTCTGCTTTCAGGCAGGATACAGCTAGCCTGGTTCCAGATCTGTTTGTGCTGTCTTGCCAACTATGGCTGTTGGAGTTGACAAGACTGCACAAACAGATCTGCGACCAGGCTTGGCTAGGATATAGCTGGTTTGATATTTACTGACTCTGACTTCAGTTGGCCTAGCTGGGATGAATTAGGGACTGGTGTATCTGTGGGGAGGTCAGGGGAGGAGGAATGGAAGAGCAGTGAGTTAGCCTTGTTCCCACTGCAGTGTGTTATCAATGCTGAGGGTGTAGTAATGTACAGTATAGAGCCAATCATTCCACAGTACTCTGGGCCCCAGGGACCTCTGCTAAAGGCTCAGCTAAGGAGAGGACAGAGAGGGGTGAGAAGGGGGTGGAGAGAGAACAGAGGAACGAAAAAGAGACAAGCCTGGAAAGAGGGGCCAAGCTTTGAGTGGAAGACACAATTGCACACACCACACCACACAAAGCTAGACTTAGAGAAGTGAGGGGAGGGTTGTACAATACAACATTTTGTCTTTAAGTTTGTCTTCTCAGAACTTTACAGCAGGACAACACTGAGCAGCTCCACTGGCAAACAAGACAAGGACACACTGAGTTCTGTAAGTACTCCTGTACCGCATGTGCTTGCGACTCTGCCTAGCAAATGGTCTTCATTAGAGCCAAGTCATGACTCTTTCTGAATTCAGTGGAAAAGGAGAACAGACACTGAGATGGCATGTTACCATGTTTACCTAAAGTAAGGCCTCTATGCCGACAGGGAGGGAAGAAAACTCTTAATTTTTTATCTTGCTCCAGTACCCCCCTCTCTCTCTTCTCTTGCTCCAGTACTCCCCCTCTCTCTCTTATCTTGCTCCAGTACCCCCCTCTCTCTCTTCTCTTGCTCCAGTACTCCCCTCTCTCTCTTGTCTTGCTCCAGTACCCCCCTCTCTCTCTTCTCTTGCTCCAGTACTCCCCCTCTCTCTCTTCTCTTGCTCCAGTACTCCCCCGCTCTCTCTCTCTTCTCTTGCTCCAGTACTCCCCCTCTCTCTTTTCTTTCTCCAGTACTCCCCCTCTCTCTCTCTTATCTTGCTCCAGTACTCCCCCTCTCTCTTTTCTTTCTCCAGTACTCCCCCTCTCTCTCTCTTCTCTTGCTCCAGTACTCCCCCGCTCTCTCTCTTCTCTTTCTCCAGTACTCCCCCTCTCTCTTTTCTTTCTCCTCTGTTTCTATCTCTGTGTATCAGAAAAATTGAAGAAATAGTTGGAGACACTCTAAAGAACATATTAAAAAGGCTGTTATGCTTCCACAGTGGTTTTGTTGTGCTGTAAAAGTTGTATAGTGCTCTCTCTCCTCCCTCTCTCTCCCTCTCTTTGACTTGTCCTGTCTATGGGATAGTGATGAGAGTTACTGTTGTGTTGTGTTGGAGGGACCCAGGGGTCTCTGGTTACAGAGGAATCTTCAATCTGCACATGCTCAGTCCACACTACCCTGGGACCGACCGGATCAATCTGGCACGGCGCTTAGCAACACAGCTGGGAAAGCTTCAGCGAATGGGGGGCTCTAAAACTCTCTGAAATGACAGCGACGCCATGATAAAGTCAAACTTGTGAAAAACACAGAACTCTCTGACGGTTTATCTACTTAGCGGTCCCCTCTTTAAACATAGTTTCTCTGCTTTTACTGCCTTTATACACACACACACACAAACAATGCAGGGCTTTGAAAAAGGGCGCCTGTAATTAAAGAATTTGGGGCTTTTTATAAACACTGTAAAACTGACTAAAATACACCCAGGATTTTTTTTTACTCCCAGTTGATGTTGATACGTGATCACCACTCTGACCCCGAGCAGGAAGTGGGGAGCTGGCTGGGTGTGTGCTGAGGGTGTATTAGGCTAGAGGGAGGCACTGTGTAAATCTGCCTCCCTAATGGCACCTTAATCCCTTCATAGTGCACTACTTTTGACCAGAGCCCTATGGGAATAGGGTGCCATTTGGGACGCAGTCTTAAGAGTTAGGTGGATGTGGGTTCTTCGGGGCTGATGTGTGAGGGTTGCACATATACAGGGACCTGTCATGAATCTACAACCATTGCATTTTTGGGAGAGATTTTGGTTTTTTAGTTGCTCACTTTCTCCTCCTGTTCAGAGAAAACACATTCAGCTTCTTACATAAATTACCCTAAGACGTTTCACAAAGTACAGACTCAATCATTTCACTCGACCAGCAAGGTTTGTGATGAATGAAACCAAATAAAGCCTTCCATCCAGAAACCGTAGTTGCTGTAAACACGAATGAGGTATTTGGTTAAATGTGAAAACGTGATCCCTTTCATCAAAAAAACCTCAGGTGATGGATTACAGGTTTGTGTGTGTGTGTTAGGCATGTGGTGCTTTAGCCCCTGGTAGGTATATAATTACACTTCCTGTGCGGCCAGAAACACAGCTGTTTCCTTTGCTCTTTAATCACAGACAACCAGTTGTATCAAAGAACCTACCGAGACACACCTCTCCCTGGAGCAGTATGTACACCACCGCAGTAGAAACTAGAACCACAGTAGAACTGGGATTTAAAGGGAGAAACTCTCCTGCTCTTACATCTTTAATCATCAAGAGTTAAAGCCACAGTCCTGAATTTTTGTTTGAGCCAAACAGCAGCCCCGCCGAGTGGTTTATCAATGCCATAAAGCTGAGAGATGGGGCTATTGTGCTAAAATTGTGGTCAAAAAGGATTACAATATGTTATCCCTTTCTTGGTATGGACTCAGTGTTGCAACACGTAAACCTGCTACACAGTTACAGTGGTAAATATTTAACCTACTTCTTCTCAATCCCCCTCATCCATTGTTGGATGTAGCTCCCTCAATAGCAAGTAAACACGTGTCATCATGTTTATTTGGGCCTGCTAGTCCTCTGGTATGTGTTGTAGAATGATTGGGATCCTGTGAATTCCAGGGACCCAGGAACAAAGGGCTGGAGCAGGTCATTGAAGGGTTGTAAATCAGGGACAGACAGGAGGACCAGGGGGATGGACAGGCTGGCTTCTTTCAAACCTGTGGCCAGAGGCTGGGGGGAGGGAAGGAAGGATGAGGGGTAGAGGAGCAGGGACAGTGTGTCTGCACACACACACACACACACACACAGAGAAACGGCAAGGCGCCAGCTGAACAGAAGCATGTGGAAGCCTTAAGAATGAGTGTGCTCCCATACTCCCTTAAAAGAACTTCGCTTGAAAAACAAGAAAAAAGCGGCAATAGTACTGTTTGTCCATCTTGAGATGCCGTAGCCAGTTCCTCAAAATAGTCAGAATTAATCTAAAATAACTCAAGAAATCAGTTATTAATTTGGGATTCATTGAAGAATCCCAACTGGTGACCAGTGACAGACGAATGGGCGTAGATTTCGGCTCACGAACTTCAGCTTGCCTCGAGAAAGAATATTGTGTGAACGAACAGCCGAACAAACCCTTGCCCCAAAATGTTGTCATAATATATGCACAAACTATTCTGAACAGTTTTGGATGGGAAGCATGCAGAAGCATTTACCCTTTCTCTCTCTGTTGAAGATGTTTTGTGTTGAGGGGAGGGTGGTGTGAGTGAGAGGGGGGTGTGGCATGCCTGTGGTCCAGTGTCACATGACTGGGTGAGGTGGGAGGGGCCGTGGGGTTCCTCGGTGACTGGACTGGCTCTCACTGGAGGGCTGCTCTTCAGCACGGGACAACACACACGGTGAGTTTGGGGTTCTGCCTTTCTCGCAGTGTGTACTGTGTGTGTGTGTGTGTGTGTGTGGTTTCCTTGTTCTCCCCTCTCTCTTTTTCTCTGCTTTTCTTTTTCTCCCTCTGTCTCTTCTAGTTTCCTGTTGTTTCTCAGTTTGTCTTTGGTACAGTACTAGCTCTCTCTTTACTCTGCTGTCCAGGAGCACCACTACTGTGTGAGTGTGCATGTTTCTGTGTTTATATGTTACAGAGTGTGTATTTGTTTGTCTTGTTAGTAAGTTCCACTCAGATGTATTGAGGTGTGACTGTAGAGGGGAATAGGCTTTTTGTGAAGTTTCTCTGCGTTGTGCTGTACTCCCAGTACCCTGCATTGTTGCTGGTTCATCCTCTAGTTTTCCTCTGTTGTACTGATCTCTTGGGGGTTGGGGGGCGGAGCGGGGGAGGACAGAGGGGGTGGGGGGGGATTTTGTGTGTCTCTCTAACATGGCGTCTGCAGCTCCAGGGCCAAGCCTTGTAATCAATCCTGGGAGGTGAGGGGGTTGTTTGCATAACCACAGCACTGCTTCTCTGCTGCTGCCATGTTCCATTATGTTTCTCTGTTTCTGCTGGGCTCAGGTTCATTTCAGCTCTCCTTTCCCCTCCTCCCTCGTTCTGTGTTTCCTCTAACTTTCCTCTAACGACATGATCCACACATGGGGCTGTGTAATGCTGGAACTGACATTGATCCATGACATTGCTCTATTGCATAAAGACCAGGTACAGAACATGGAGAGAGGCTGTGCAGAGCAGTACTTTAAAGTGGAGTGATTTCCACATGTGGAAAGAGGCAGATACTTTTAGTATTGGGTGTGAGACCCTGCTGTGAAGTAGTCTCCGTCCGGCCGTTCAAGGTGAAGAAAAGTAGTCCCTATAGTTAAAATGATGGAGTGATGTGTCTGGAAAGTGGAGATATATGACTCTCTCTTTTCTGTCTCTTTCATCCCTCTCTCTCCCTGTCCTTTGAGTGCATATTGCTGTTCTTATTGGCTGTTACAGTAAAAGCAGAACTATGGCACTGCTCTGACAATCGCTTCCCTCAACCTATGTTTTGTTTAAACAGGTTTGACCCCAGCTATTTTACATAGGCGTAGTTCACTGATGTTATTAGGCGGTTAAAAATAAGCATAAAAACGCAACCGCTCTTGACCTTTTGAGTCAGTCGGTTCTGATTTACACACACACTAGTTCAAAGGAGCTCTGTTTTCTGGACAGTTAGGGGCTCTGGTGCATTGCCAAGCGAGAACAGACACCGTGGCTTTTCAACAGCTGCTGATGTGATGCTGGAAAGGTCGTCAGTACCTCTGCATTCTCGTGTGTGTGTTAGATTCCCCATGAGGCATGGTTCTGTCTATAGACAAACTACCTGCATCCATTAAGTGGGTTGGTATCTACTTTGCTCACATATTATTTATTCACTTCCCCTTGGTCATGCATTTGCATACCATCATGACTGGTGGAATATGGCATGTAGCCATGTAATGTATGTCGTTGTCTCCTGAAATTGTATGTATGAGATAATTAGGTCTTTGGTTTTAGTTCCAGTGAAGGACAGTGGGTCTAGAAGGGAAGGGGTGCAGACTGGTGTGTAGTTCTTAGAGCTAGGACGATAAATCGAAAATTACTAATGCCGACCGAACCCACCATTTATCGAGGACATTTTACTGATATGGATAATAACGATAAGTAGCCTTTACTAGAGGAATGTGACGTTTTTAAATGAATTAAGTCTGTAAATATGGGTGATTTCTAACAGGACAATTGATATCTACAACATTAAAAGTAGTGGTAGTAGTTTTAAGGCTAATATAAAAGAGTAACTGGTGCACATTAATGTTATGAATTTATCGTTATCGTGATAATTCAGTCAATTCATCGTGAAATTGATTTCTGTCCATATCACCCAGCTCTAGTAGTTCTGGGATATATGTGTGTATTTGGAGGGGTAGGAGGGACTTGATGGGGATTAAGGAGGGGTGCAGACTGTAGCAGGTTTAGGGGGAGTTGAGGGGTTTAGGAGGGATACAGACTCTAGTAGGTTTAGGGGGAGTTGAGGGGTTTAGGAGGGATACAGACTAGCAGGTTTAGGGGGAGTTGAGGGGTTTAGGAGGGATACAGACTAGCAGGTTTAGGGGGAGTTGAGGGGTTTAGGAGGGATACAGACTGTACCAGGTTTAGGGGGAGTTGAGGGGTTTAGGAGGGATACAGACTCTAGTAGGTTTAGGGGGAGTTGAGGGGTTTAGGAGGGATACAGACTAGCAGGTTTAGGGGGAGTTGAGGGGTTTAGGAGGGATACAGACTAGCACGTTTAGGGGGAGTTGAGGGGTTTAGGAGGGATACAGACTGTACCAGGTTTAGGGGGAGTTGAGGGGTTTAGGAGGGATACAGACTGTACCAGGTTTAGGGGGAGTTGAGGGGTTTAGGAGGGATACAGACTGTACCAGGTTTAGGGGGAGTTGAGGGGTTTAGGAGGGATACAGACTGTAGCAGGTTTAGGGGGAGTTGAGGGGTTTAGGAGGGATACTGACTGTAGCAGGTTGAGGGGTTTAGGAGGGATGCAGACTGTAGCAGGTTTAGGGGGAGTTGAGGGGTTTAGGAGGGATACAGACTAGCGGGTTTAGGGGGAGTTGAGGGGTTTAGGAGGGATACAGACTGTACCAGGTTTAGGTGGAGTTGAGGGGTTTAGGAGGGATACAGACTGTACCAGGTTTAGGTGGAGTTGAGGGGTTTAGGAGGGATACAGACTGTAGCAGGTTTAGGGGGAGTTGAGGAGTATAGGAGGGATACAGACTGTAGCAGGTTTAGGGGGGGTTGAGGGGTTTAGGAGGGATACAGACTGTAGCAGGTTTAGGAGGGATACAGACTGTAGCATATCCATCATCTGGTCATCTCTTTCTCTGTCTGCAGCGACGGATAGACTGGGGTCTACTGCTGGGCACTGTGCTGATGAGATGATCAACTGCTGTGTGTGTGTGTGTGTGTGTGTGTTGACTTGGGCCCACTGTATTAAAGGTAGGATGGACAGCACAGTGGATGTAGAGGTCCTCACACTGAGAGTGCGTGCCTGTAGACATATGCCTGTAGACAGTGTCACTTTGAGTGGTATTGACATCTTCCCAGTATCACTTTACTGTGACCACACTGTCTTGAGATCCATGTAACACACATCTAGATGACATGATAATGATCTGAAGCTTTATTTATTGACCGTTGACTTCACGTCAATGACATCACTGCCATGACACATATACTAGGGCTGGGAATTGCCAGGGACCTCACGATACGATATTATCATGATACCTATGTGTCTATATGATATGTATTGCGATTCAATTCTATGATTTTATTGTGATTCCATGTTCCAAACATATTGCTCACCATATGTATGCTGCAGAGGGACAAGAGAGCCATGAGGAAACACGTTTTGATCAGTCATAGAAATAAAAGTCCAGTCCAGAGTAAACTTGTCATCATACATCAAAGCTGCATGATATGGGTCACTAAGGTGGTTTAGTGCAACTCCTTTAAAAGCGGTCCTCTCCTAATTCTCTCCCTGAGGTTATTTCTCTCTGTAGTCGTACCAGTGGCTCGGGGCAGAGAGGTCAGTCAAAGGTCAGATTCCGGAACCTTGTGCCCCAACACTAGCTGTCAGAGAACAATTCCACACTGATACACTATGACCTCACCAAGACAAACGACCGGCAGTAGCATGACCTGTAATAGGTTACTGCTATTGCTGCTGGCTAATGGCTCATTCTCTTAGCTTCTCTGAAGAAGGCTCATAGATAATATCATTAGATGGACCTTGTTACAATTAGCATTAGGCTAATGATGACTGAGGCAGAAACTGAATGGTAACTAGGCAGAAACTGAATGGGAACTAGGCAGAAACTGAATGGTAACTAGGCGGAAACTGAATGGTAACTAGGCAGAAACAGAATGGTAACTAGGCAGGCAGGTTACATTTGTGCAGGTTAGGGCTAAAGACGCTTCTAAACTGAAAAGATAAGAACAATTTTAATTTTGAAGTGGACTCTTTCACTTCCATTTGAAGCTGTCTTGCCAACTCCTATAGTCAAACATGATTAGGCATGACAACGGCCAGAGTAGTTAGCTATATAGCACAGACTGATCTGGGACCAGGCTAAGAGGTGGTGTCGTAGGAGGAATCTACAGTTGGTGTAAAAAGATCCTGCTCTAAATAATGAGGAAATGGTCCTCTGCATACTTTCACCAGACAATGCTGCATATCTAACCTCAAACTAAGTGCGTGAGCGTGCACATTCATGTGTGTCTGTGTGTGTGTACCTTTGTGTCTCTCTGTGTTGATGTGTATTTATATTACACAGATAGATCAAGTCCCTGTACTGTGTAGGTAGTTAGGGGTCCTTGCATTTTTGTTGTTGTTTTTTACCCCCTTTTTCTCCCCAATTTCGTGATTATGATCTTGTCTCATCACTGCAACTCCCCAACGGGCTCGGGAGAGGCGAAGGTCGAGTCATGCGTCCTCAGAAACATGACCCACCAAACCGCGCTTCTTAACACCCGCTCGCTTACCCGGACGCCAGCTGCACCAGTGTGTCGGAGGAAACACCGTTCAACTGACGACCGAAGTCAGCCTGCAGGGGCCCAGCCCGCCACAAGGAGTTGCTAGAGCACGATGAGCCAAGTAAAGCCCCCCCGGCCAAACCCTCCCCTAACCCGGACGACGCTGGGCCAATTTTGCGCCACCCTATGGGACTCCCGGTCACGACCAGTAATGACACAGCCTGGGATCGAACCCCAGGCTGTAGTGACGCCGCAACACTGCGCCACTCGGGAGGCCCACATTGTCTGTTTTCTGTCAGAAGCAGTGACTGGTCAGATAAAGAGGCAGATAAACAGCACTGCAGCATGACTGAGTTAACCCCTCAACCCTTCTGTCTGTCTAACATCACTCTGGACTCTAACCCTAACCCTATGTAGGTATGGAGTGCAGTTTGTAAAGTTAACGATATTGATGTAGTTTTATAAGGTCGATGCACATTCTCACAATCTAAAGATGATTACACCTGAAAAATATGTTGGAGATTTAGAACATGTGCTCTTCGTTGTTTTATGTCTTTACATTTTTAAATGAGTGTCTGAGATTGTGTCATGTATTGGGCATACAGATGTGTTTGGCAAACATCTCTACACACACACCAGTACATATCCCCAGCGGCAGGTGACACCATCTGCTTTTACAGCCCTGCGGGGTCGTAGGCCACATTCTGAGGGGACCAGAAATGGAGAGGACCCTGGGAAACGGGCTTGGCTACACAAACACACCCACATATTAGCACACACTTCCCCGGTTGATTTTGGGGCTTCTCTTTGGGTCTGGTTAGGGGGTATTTGTACCATAATGCAGAGTAATGCCTGGTGTTACTGGCCGGTCTCCATACTGCTGTGTCAGCCTCTGTCGTATGACGGTGACTCATCATGTGTGTACTGTACATGACAATTGCTTCAGTGTCCCTGGGTCTGATGGCTCAGCGGCATTGTTGATAATGCCAGGCGTACTTCTGTTGTTTGCATGCATCGTCATCTCTTCCCCTCTTTCTCCTCTATTTCTCAACCTGAGAAATCCATAGGAATCAATAGGAAGAATGAAACCAGGACTCAGTCACAACTAGTTGGACTTAGACTGTTAGAGGAAGTCTGTTTTCTGATTTCTTGATTAATAATAGTTTATGGAGTAGCGTATTCACTTTGCTTTAGAAAGGATCTTCTGGACAAAATGTCATTGTAAACATGGAGACTGGAGAGATGGCTCCTCACTCTGGCTATTACCATAAAGCTATAGACGACAGGCGGAACTATGGATCCCTCTTTATTTATTTATTTCTCTTGTTCTCTCTCTCATGAGTCTAGGAATGTGGAGAAAAAGCAACAGATGTTTCTAGAGTACACTCAGAAAAAGGTTTGTGACCAGCACAGTGAGGATGGAAGTGTCCTATTTGTAAAGTGCTTATGAATGAGCCCCATTGACATGTTTGACACGGTTCTCAGCAGGGCAGCTGTGTATACTTGTATGAACCCCCCCATGTCATATCAGTTAGGAGAGGAATGATGTCATAAACATATACTCAAAACATGTAAGGCCACACTCATTTGCATAGTCCCAAATAGATGGTTTGTAGATGTTCAGTTGATGTTCAACTAACTGTCAACAACATTTCAACTAACTATCAACTAACCGTAGCCCTAACCGTAACCTTTTGATTAACGTCATCCAACTAATGGTGACCATATCACATTGGGTTGGAAAACTGAAATAATTCGTGTTTGCACTAATTGGACAAATTAGGTAATTTAGTACTTCCCTGTTTTAAAACATTTTCTCCCTCCTGAAGACAACGCACGTCTTGCCAAAATGTGCAGTAGATGCAGGGCAAGATCATAGACAGTGTAGTTCAGGGGTGTCAAACATGGATCCGGCCCACGGGGGATTTGAGATATAAAAATAACTAACTTTATTTGGAATATTTTTTTTGGGTGGGGGACGATCCCGATTTGACATTGAAATTACTAAAACCAAATGGAAACTGTGTAGAAATTATAATGACCTACATTTACAGTCTCTTCACTCTGTCCAGCTTGATAACAGTCATCTAAACTAATGCTAGACATTTAGTGAGCATAGAAAATTCAAAAAGCGATGGATAGAGGACTATCTTTGGCAAATTTTGACGGCAAGGACATATAACCAATTTTAAGTGTGGCCCTCCAGACCTCGGTGAAGACTGAATGCGGCCTGCGGGGCTAAATGACTTTGGCACCCCTAGTGTAGTTGGTTTGGTTTTGAGTGGTATTTTCATGTAGGGCCTGTTTGTAGTTAGCTGGCTGGGAAGTGGGAATGCCCCAAGCTTTACACGGAGAGAATAAATCAGATCGATTCAGTCCCCTCTCCTCTCTTCTCCTGTCTACTCCTCTCCTCTCTCTGGTATTGGGACTTCTGTCTTTATTTACAGAGCAAAGCAACTGCATACTCTGCAACGACAGAAGAAAAAAAAACATTCTTCATGGGCCATAATTGAAAACAGGAGTACAACAATTCCAGTAAATCTGGAAAAGTTTTTTGTATTTTTTTGTGGGAATTCTCATCTTGAAATGAAGGAAATCTCAACTGGGCTGTTATAGTTTGCATAACTTAACCCATATTTTAGGTTGACACACTCTTTCACAGCAACAACCTGGTTGAAGAGTTTCAAAGGATAGGAGAGACCATTGGAATTGGAATCTGGGGATGATTAGATGCACATGATAAAATGATGAGGGCCAGGATGGGAATTTAACCATGACACCAGGGTTAACACCCCTACTCTTACAGTAAGTGTCACCTAAATAAAGGTATTTTAATTAGATGAAAGCCTTTGTCCTCCTCTGTCTTTGCAGTGTCATGAGATCTTTAATAACCACAGTGAGTCAGGCCATCTGTTTACCATGCCATTCGAAAGACTGCACATCCCATTCAAAAGACGGATACCCAGTAAATGTATGTAGCCTATGTAATGTAATCCACTCAATTCCAGGAAATGATCATTAGAGGGATCCATCCATGACAACATATTGCCCACATAGTGAACCTGATTGCTGTTGACTGTTACTATTCAACTGACTCCTCTCTTCCAGACATATGGTTTTAAAACAGGACATCTGTTCTAAATCAAATCAAATCAAATTTTATTGGTCACATGCGCCGAATACAACAGGTGCAGACATTACAGTGAAATGCTTACTTACAGCCCTTAACCAAAAGTGCATTTATTTTAACAAAAAAAGTAAAAATAAAACAACAACAAAAAAAGTGTTGAGAAAAAAAGAGCAGAAGTAAAATAAAATAACAGTAGGGAGGCTATATATACAGGGGGGTACCGGTGCAGAGTCAATGGGGCGGGGGCACCGGCTAGTTGAGATAATTGAAGTAATATGTACATGTGGGTAGAGTTAAAGTGACTATGCATAAATAATTAACAGAGTAGCAGCAGCGTAAAAAGGATGGGGTGGGGGGGCAGTGCAAATAGTCTGGGTAGCCATGATTAGCTGTTCAGGAGTCTTATGGCTTGGGGGTAAAAGCTGTTGAGAAGTCTTTTGGACCTAGACTTGGCACTCCGGTACCGCTTGCCGTGCGGTAGCAGGGAGAACAGTCTATGACTAGGGTGGCTGGAGTCTTTGACAATTTTGAGGGCCTTCCTCTGACACCGCCTGGTATAGAGGTCCTGGATGGCAGGAAGCTTGGCCCCAGTGATGTACTGGGCCGTACGCACTACCCTCTGTAGTGCCTTGCGGTCGTAGGCCAAGCAGTTGCCATACCAGGCGGTGATGCAACCAGTCAGGATGCTCTCGATGGTGCAGCTGTAAAAAAAATTGAGGATCTGAGGACCCATGCCAAATCTTTTCAGTCTCCCGAGGGGGAATAGGCTTTGTCGTGCCCTCTTCACGACTGTCTTGGTGTGTTTGGACCATGATAGTTCGTTGGTGATGTGGACACCAAGGAACTTGAAGCTCTCAACCTGTTCCACTACAGCTACTCAGAAACATTGATAACTCTCCCTATGAATACCCTGTTTATAATGCATTACAATCACATAAAGCTTCATATGCCATGCATAATGCTTTATAACATTCTGGGAAACTAACTGGAACCATACTCAATGGAAGAGATGTTTGTAAAGATGAGACACACACAACCCTCATCCATTCCTCTGCTTTCCTTGACTGGTTAACTGGTCCTTCTCTCCCTGTCCCCGTGTGATAACGTGCTGCTAATGTCTCCCAGCTGTTTAGGTGAAACGGCCAACCAGACGTTGTAACTAATGAAGGCGTCAAGGGTCATTTCAGATTTATAGGGTCATTTTCCAAAAAGCACTCAGACACCTATGTTTCAGCGCTGCACAGCAGGCCAAGACATCCCTTAAAGTACCAAATACTACATCCAATCAGTTCCATGTTATGCACTTTGGCAAGACATATTGGCTGACATACTGTAGAGCCCTCAAACTCAACTCTGGACCTCGAAGCTAGTTCCACTGCTTTTTTTAAATGGTTCCCCTCTAATCAGGGACTGATTTAGACCTGGGACACCAGGTGCGTGCAATTAATTATCAGGTAGAACAGAAAACCAGCAGGCTCCGGACCTCGTAGGGTAAGAGTTGAATACCCCTGCTGTAGAGTTTTTAGAGTTAGTTTACTTTAATTTTCAGGTCTCCTTGAAAAAGTGGGGTTTCAACCTCCAGGGATATTATCTTTGTTAAATAAAGGCTACATTTACTTCACAAGCTTGCACAACGTCTTAGCAGTGCAGTCAGAGAGAAAGGTTGTCTGGCTCTCTTGTATGTGTTGTTGGTTGGTAGTGTACCTAGTGTCAGCGGGTTCATGAGTTGTCATGGCAACGGAGTCCCTTTATTTAACGTATAGTGTTAGACCGCCAGGAGATTCTGTTGGAGCCAAATATATAATACATAAACTAGCTGGCTGCTAAGGCTGCTGGGATACCGCCTGTAAACACAATGAATCCTAGAACTCATCATCAGATGTTTATCATGCACAACATTCATTGTAGAAGACCACCACTGTCATTCTGCAGCAACGTCAAGTAGTAAGCCAACTGGGGGAATTTAACCTCTGACCATCTGACCCAAAGGGACACACATTAGCCACAGTCCCACTCTCATTAAAGTTCACGGACTCGCTTGATAGTACTCAGAACGTACAAAGCTAGTGTTGTTACAATCCCTTGAATCGCGATACTGGTATCGTCCCGGCCCTAATTGAGATGCAGGACATCCCTGCATCGTTCCTATAGAGTGTCACCCTCTAAACCCTCGAAACTGAACATTTCTTTACCACCAGGAATGGGAGATTAGTGTGTGTTGCTGTTTACTTCTTGTTAAACAGGCCCAAACACAGCCAAGACGTACCCAGCCCTCTGGCTCCCTGTAGAGGGAACAGACAGGTACATGTATGGCCCATCCTCCCTAAGGGGTGCTGCAGTGTCCACTGAAGAGGGACAGAAAAAGAGACAAGCTGTGACTCTTATTAAACCAAGAGAGGGTCGAGACACTGTCGCCTTGTCTTGTTAACCATGATCCTTCACTCCTCACCTTGCAGAGCATGTTGTAACACTCATCATAGCAGTTCTGTACCATGGTCAGATAGAGTTATGCCCCATCCTTTCCAAAGGGGTGCTGCAGTGTCCCCTGAAGTGGGAAGGGAAAAGGGTGAGCAGTGACTCTATTTGGGATGGACACTGCATTGTCTTGTCTCTGTAACCATGGAGATGAGCCATCGCACTTCACCTCACCCAATTAGTATTTTACATCAGTCAGAGCCTTTTGTAAGTAACTCTGTTTACAGTACATGACTGGCATATGAGGTTAGCCGGACATAGATAGCCTGGTCACCAGGTCTGTTTGTGCTTTAGCCAACTCCTCAGTCATCCTTTCTTCTACTGTATGCCATGACAACAAACATGACAGAAGAGTTGGCTGAAGCACAAACAGATCTGGTGACCAGACTATCTATGACCAACCACCCTCATATGCCAGTCAAGAACTGTAAACGGAGGGTAGAGCCAGGTATTGGAAGTTAGAATAGTGAAATGTTGATCAGTATTACTCTGTACCTGATGCAGTGGAAACTAATGGAGGAGAGTGCCCTTTATAACTAGCTGATTGGTGTCTGGACCAGGATGGGGAAGTGGTGTTTAGGCCAGTTAGAGGTAGTTCCCTATAGGCTAGGTGTGTCTCTTACTCTACCCGTTTCTATGGAAACACTGTTACTTTGACATCATACTCAATTCACAAGACCGTTTTCAAGTATCAAGTGTTATCAGGGAACAAGATATACTGGCCTATTCTCTTCCTACCAGAAGCTAGTGTAGTAGTCTTTACGGTGAACTCTGGGATTTTCCTGGGCTTCTCTCTTCAGTGTTGTTGTTATCGGAGTTGGAACTAGCTGGATATTTGAGGGAGGGAGTGGAGGGGGGATGGAATCTTGATGGCTGTACAATTCTTGTCAGCCTGCCCTGGTGGCTCCAAGAGAGGAGCTGACTGTCCTCATTGACGTGTGTGTGTGAGACTGCCCTCCTGAGTGTCGTCCTGAATAGCACCGTTGAGCCCAGAGTTGTGAGTAGGTCAGGTTTCAGCCCCAGTGATTTCTCTCTTTTCCACTCTCTCATCATCAGCAGGACCATATTAAACAATATGCCTGATGATCAGGCACCACCCAGCATACATGGTTAAAATGAGTTAGAATCCACAGGGAGATCCTGCTATAACTCAGGAAAATGTGTTTACAATATACAGAATATTCTTGTATGAATGTACACAAGTGTATATGCTTGTATACGAGCCCTGCGGTGGTCAGACAAACATGCACTGTGTATCTAACCCTCTGTAGGGACTGTTTACTTAAAATATGACTGTTGAGTAAGTGTGTGACTGCAGAAGGCTCCGGGTGGTGCTGAAACACGGTCGGTTCAGTAATACATAACAGGTAGTGTTATAGAGGGGGGCTTTCTTTACATTTCCTTAGTTTATGGTCCGCTAGTCTGCACCTCGTCAACTTTTACACTGTCTCCCCAGCTCCAACACACACACACACCACAGGTAGTTGTCCTGATGTGCTCAGCTGTCTGTTAGTATTAGCAGGGCTTTGGCCCATGTTAGGTCCTAACAGAGGCTGGTGTGTGGGCTCTAGCCCAGGTCTAGCTTGGTTATTATGTCTAGCTAGTAGCTAGCTCCTCACAGCTGTGTAGAAAACCTATCTATCCAACTCCTTCACTTGTTTCTGATGACACAGCAATATGGTTCTGCTATTCTTATGTTCTACTCACTGTATATGTTTAATATAGTGTAACTGTATAAGTTGGTTACTTGAATCTATAAGGTTTTTGTTATCTCGCTACTTTAAATTATTTTCTTTATTTCACAGTAGAAAGCTCATCTGTGTCCAGTATGTTTCAACGATACATGATCACACGAGAGGAAATAAATGGTTTATCTACTCGTGCTGACAACATTTATTTATCTCTCCCTCTCTCCTCAGGGTCAGAGGTCACTACCAACTACAGCAGTAGAGCCATGTCTGAGGTGGCCGTGCCTGAGATGATGATGCCACCCCTGGCGGTGCCTGCAGCATGCCAGGTGGAGAAGCCTGTGCCAGGTCCTGGCATGGGGGACTTCAGCTATGTGGGCATCGATGCCATCCTGGAACAGATGCGGAGGAAAGCCATGAAACAGGGTTTCGAGCTCAACATCATGGTAGTGGGTGAGTTAACATGGAGGGAGAGAACACATGCACACAAATTCAATCAATCACATTTATTTTATAAAGCCCTTTTTACGTCAGCTGTTGTCACAAAATGCTTTACAACTACCCAGCCTAAAACCCCAATGAACATACACAGACACAACATCATGGTAGTGGGTGAGTTAACATGGTGAGAGACGGATGCATGTGTACTGTGTCATAGGTTTACAACAAAAAAATCCAGAAAAACGCATGTCAAAAATGTTATAAATTGATTTGCATTTTAATGAGGGAAATACAGTGGGGAAAAAAAGTATTTAGTCAGCCACCAATTGTGCAAGTTCTCCCACTTAAAAAGATGAGAGAGGCCTGTAATTTTCATCATAGGTACACGTCAACTATGACAGACAAAAATAGAAAAAAAAATCCAGAAAATCACATTGTAGGATTTTTAATGAATTTATTGGCATATGATGGTGGAAAATAAGTATTTGGTCAATAACAAAAGTTTCTCAATACTTTGTTATATACCCTTTGTTGGCAATGACACAGGTCAAACGTTTTCTGTAAGTCTTCACAAGGTTTTCACACACTGTTGCTGGTATTTTGGCCCATTCCTCCATGCAGATCTCCTCTAGAGCAGTGATGTTTTGGGGCTACGCTGGGCAACACAGACTTTCAACTCCCTCCAAATATTTTCTATGGGGTTGAGATCTGGAGACTGGCTAGGCCACTCCAGGACCTTGAAATGCTTCTTACGAAGCCACTCCTTCGTTGCCCGGGCGGTGTGTTTGGGATCATTGTCATGCTGAAAGACCCAGCCACGTTTCATCTTCAATGCCCTTGCTGATGGAAGGAGGGTTTCACTCAAAATCTCACGATACATGGCCCCATTCATTCTTTCCTTTACACGGATCAGTCGTCCTGGTCCCTTTGCAGAAAAACAGCCCCAAAGCATGATGTTTCCAACCCCATGCTTCACAGTAGGTATGGTGTTCTTTGGATGCAACTCAGCATTCTTTGTCCTCCAAACATGACGAGTTGAGTTTTTACCAAAAAGTTATATTTTGGTTTCATCTGACCATATGACATTCTCCCAATCCTCTTCTGGATCATCCAAATGCACTTCAGACGGGCCTGGACATGTACTGGCTTAAGCAGGGGGACACGTCTCGCACTGCAGGATTTGAGTCCCTGGCGGCGTAGTGTGTTAGTGATGGTTGGCTTTGTTACTTTGGTCCCAGCTCTCAGCAGGTCATTCACTAGGTCCCCCCGTGTGGTTCTGGGATTTTTGCTCACCGTTCTTGTGATCATTTTGACCCCACGGGGTGAGATCTTGCATGGAGCCCCAGATCGAGGGAGATTATCAGTGGTCTTGTATGTCTTCCATTTCCTAATAATTGCTCCCACAGTTGATTTCTTCAAACCAAGCTGCTTACCTGTTGCAGATTCAGTCTTCCCAGCCTGGTGCAGGTCTACAATTTTGTTTTTGGTGTCCTTTGACAGCTCTTTGGTCTTGGCCATTGTGAAGTTTGGAGTGTGACTGTTTGAGGTTGTGGACAGGTGTCTTTTATACTGATAACAAGTTCAAACAGGTGCCATTAATACAGGTAACGAGTGGAGGACAGAGGAGCCTCTTAAAGAAGAAGTTACAGGTCTGTGAGAGCCAGAAATCTTGCTTGTTTGTAGGTGACCAAATACTTATTTTCCACCATAATTTGCAAATAAATTCATAAAAAATCCTACAATGGGATTTTCTGGATTTTTTTCTCAATTTGTCTGTCATAGTTGACGTGTACCTATGATGAAAATTACAGGCCTCTCTCATCTTTTTAAGTGGGAGAACTTGCACAATTGGTGGCTGACTAAATACTTTTTTGCCCCACTGTAAGTATTTGACCCCCTCTCAATCAGAAAGATTTCTGGCTCCCAGGTGTCTTTTATACAGGTAACGAGCTGAGATTAGGAGGACACTCTTAAAAGGAGTGCTCCTAATCTCAGCTTGTTACCTGTATAAAAAACACCTGTCCACAGAAGCAATCAATCAATCAGATTCCAAACTCTCCACCATGGCCAAGACCAAAGAGCTCTCCAAGGATGTCAGGGACAAGATTGTAGACCTACACAAGGCTGGACTGGGCTACAAGACCATCGCCAAGCAGCTTGGTGAGAAGGTGACAATAGTTGGTGCGATTATTCGCAAATGGAAGAAACACAAAATAACTGTCAATCTCCCTCGGCCTGGGGCTCCATGCAAGATCTCACATTTACATTTACATTTACGTCATTTAGCAGACGCTCTTATCCAGAGCGACTTACAAATTGGTGCATTCACCTTATAGCCAGTGGGATAACCACTTTACAATGTTTTTTTTTGGGGGGGGGGGTAAGGGGGGGGGGGGTAGAAGGATTACTTTATCATATCCCAGGTATTCCTTAAAGAGGTGGGGTTTCAAATGTCTCCGGAAGGTGGTGAGTGACTCCGCTGTCCTGGCGTCGTGAGGGAGCTTGTTCCACCATTGGGGTGCCAGAGCAGCGAACAGTTTTGACTGGGCTGAGCGGGAACTGTGCTTCCGCAGAGGTAGGGGAGCCAGCAGGCCAGAGGTGGATGAACGCAATGCCCTCGTTTGGGTGTAGGGACTGATCAGAGCCTGAAGGTACGGAGGTGCCGTTCCCCTCACAGCTCCGTAGGCAAGCACCATGGTCTTGTAGCAGATGCGAGCTTCAACTGGAAGCCAGTGGAGTGTGCGGAGGAGCGGGGTGACGTGAGAGAACTTGGGAAGGTTGAACACCAGACGGGCTGCGGCATTCTGGATGAGTTGTAGGGGCGGCAGGCAGGGAGGCACAGGCAGGGAGCCCAGCCAACAGCGAGTTGCAGTAATCCAGACGGGAGATGACAAATGCCTGGATTAGGACCTGTGCCGCTTCCTGTGTAAGGCAGGGTCGTACTCTCCGAATGTTGTAGAGCATGAACCTACAGGATCGGATCTCACCTCGTGGAGTTGCAATGATCATGAGAACCGTGAGGAATCAGCCCAGAACTACACGGGAGGATCTTGTCAATGATCTCAAGGCAGCTGGGACCATAGTCACCAAGAAAACAATTGGTAACACACTACGCCGTGAAGGACTGAAATCCTGCAGCGCCCACAAGGTCCCCCTGCTCAAGAAAGCACATATACAGGCCCGTCTGAAGTTTGCCAATGAACATCTGAATGATTCAGAGGAGAACTGGTTGAAAGTGTTGTGGTCAGATGAGACCAAAATCGAGCTCTTTGGCATCAACATAACTCGCCGTGTTTGGAGGAGGAGGAATGCTGCCTATGACCCCAAGAACACCATCCCCACCGTCAAACATGGAGTTGGAAACAAAGGAGTGGCTCAAGAAGAAGCACATTAAGGTCCTGGAGTGGCCTAGCCAGTCTCCAGACCTTAATCCCATAGAAAATCTGTGGAGGGAGCTGAAGATTCGAGTTGCCAAATGTCAGCCTTGAAACCTTAATGACTTGGAGAAGATCTGCAAAGAGGAGTGGGACAAAATCCCTCCTGAGATGTGTGCAAACCTGGTGGCCAACTACAAGAAACGTCTGACCTCTGTGATTGCCAACAAGGGTTTTGCCACCAAGTAAGTCATGTTTAGCAGAGGGGTCAAATACTTATTTCCCTCATTAAAATGCAAATCATTTTATAACATTTTTGACATGCGTTTTTCTGGATTTTTTGGTTGTTATTCTGTCTCTCACTGTTCAAATAAACCTACCATTAAAGTTATAGAATGATCATGTCTTTGTCAGTGGGCAAACATACAAAATCAGCAGGGGATCAAATACTTTTTTCCCTCACTGTAGATCTCTAATTAAACCAGAGGATCTCTGTAATCAAGAATGCTCTAATTTTCCCTGAACCAGCCTCTCAACTCTCATTTCCAGTACTGAGCCAACACGCACACACACGCATACACACACTCACCCCCCCACACACACACACACACACACACAAACACCCACACACACAGCCTTTTGACACTCTCCCACCATGCTGACACTCCCTCATTAGTGTGTGATGGCTCATTTTAAAACAGTAGCTTTTTATAACACACGCACACACCTTCCTTCACCAGAGACCAGCGCCTATAAAACCCCTTTGCCATGCTGTCTCCACACCGCGTCTCCATTTGAAGATGTCGCGACTGTCAGTCTGCTCTGTGGGTTCTTTCCGTGGATAAAACGGCTCACTTAGACTACAGCCTACAGGGGTACTTCAGAGAGGGAGGATGCAGACTCATCCATGGAAAAGAAAATCCAACACTACCACTTAGTCTCCTGCAGTGTATAAGTGCACTCAGGTGTAATGTCATTTAAGTCTGCCTGTGAGAACAGAGCTGTAGGGAAGGAGACAGAATACAGGATGTTAGGTTAATGTTTGAATTTATCTATGCTACAGACTGCTCTGGTATATAATAAGTATACTGAACAAAAATATATACGCAACATGCAACAATTTCAACGATTTTACTGAGTTGCAGTTCATATAAGGAAATCAGTCAATTGGGGGGGTGAGGCAGGGCCCAGGGTTAGTGTCTCTGTTCTCTCTCTCTGTGGTGTGGAGTGTGCCGACAAATCTACATTCCTCTCACATTCCCCTGTGGTTGGCCCTAGTGTCCCAGATACAGCGCTTGGCAACCTGCCACCCATTCAGCTCAGGGCTGACTGTAGGCTACGCCATCACTAAAGACATGAGACCCGGGCAGACGGGGAAGTTCTGCTGAAGAGGGCTGATCTCTGGACAACCAGGACTCCTGGGTCTGTGTTTATCAAGCATCTAAGAGTAGAAGGGCTGATCTAGGATCAGGTCCTCCCTGTCTATAACAATCTGATTCATTATAATCTAAAAGGCAAAATGTGTCCTAGATCAGCACTCCTACTCTTAAATGGTTACTAATGGTTAATACACTTGTATTGTTGTATTAATACCCTATCCTTCCTCTCCACAATCTGGCTGATCTTTGGGTCCAGCCATTCAGCCAGGGGGATCAGTACTGTAGCATTTCTACAGCCCATCCCACTGAGCCCTGACCTAGGTCCCGTAGCTCACAGGATTCCCCTCTTCAGGCTCAGCCATTCATACCAACCATTCAGGGGAATTCTAGGCCCCCTAAAAATGTGATACAGTACCGCTGGTATGGGGCATCAACAGCATGAGCACAGGGTTGGTATTGGCCTGTATAATGCACATCTCTTCTTAACAATCACATCAGTCCCCGAACTGGCAATTTTGGTTTTCAATACAGATTAAAATCCTAAATGTATTCTAAGTATTGTATGGCAATGTTTCTGTGGTATGGTTTTTGATCGGAGTACAGTCGTGGTCAAAAGGTTTGAGAATGACACAAGTATTGGTCTTCACAAAGTTTGCTGCTTCAGTGTTTTTAGATATTTTTGTCAGATGTTACTATGGTATACTGATAATTACAATCATTCCATAAGTGTCAAAGGTTTTTATTGACAATTTATGCAAAGAGTCAATATTTGCAGTGTTGACCCTTCTTTTTCATGACCTCTGCAATCTGCCCTGGCATGCTGTCAATTAACTTCTGGGCCACATCCTGACTGATGGCAGCCCATTCTTGCATAATCATTGCTTGGAGTTTGTCAGAATTTGTGGGGTTTTGTTTGTCCACCCGCCTCTTGAGGATTGACCACAAGTTCTCAATGGGATTAAGGTCTGGGGAGTTTCCTGGCCATGGACCCAAAATTTCGATGTTTTGTTCCCCGAGCCACTTAGTTATCACTTTTGCCTTATGGCAAGGTGCTCCATCATGCTGGAAATGGCATTGTTCGTCACCAAACTGTTCTTGGATGGTTGGGGGAAGTTGCTCTTGGAGGATGTGTTGGTACCATTCTTTATTCATGGGTCCGTACCTTCAGGCTCTGATCAGTCCCTACACCCAAACGAGGGCATTGCGTTCATCCACCTCTGGCCTGCTGGCTCCCCTTCCTCTGCGGAAGCATAGTTCCCGCTCAGCCCAGTCAAAACTGTTCGCTGCTCTGGCACCCCAATGGTGGAACAAGCTCCCTCACGACGCCAGGACAGCGGAGTCACTCACCACCTTCCGGAGACATTTGAAACCCCACCTCTTTAAGGAATACCTGGGATAGGATAAAGTAATCCTTCTACCCCTCCCTTACCCCAACCCATTGTTTTTTTTAATCCACATTGTAAAGTGGTTATCCCACTGGCTATAAGGTGAATGCACCAATTTATAAGTCTCTCTGGATAAGAGCGTCTGCTAAATGACGTAAATGTAAATGTAAATGTGTTCTTAGGCAAAATTGTGAGTGAGCCCACTCCCTTGGCTGAGAAGCAACCCCACACATTAATGGTCTCAGGATGCTTTACTGTTGGCATGACACAGGACTGATGGTAGCGATCACCTTGTCTTCTCCGGACAAGCTTTTTTCCGGATGCCCCAAACAATCGGAAAGGGGATTCATCCGAGAAAATGACTTAACCCCAGTCCTCAGCAGTCCAATCCCTGCACCTTCTGCACAATATCAGTCTGTCCCTGATGTTTTTCCTGGAGAGAAGTGGCCCTTCTTGACACCAGGCCATCCTCCAAAGTATTCGCCTCACTGTGCGTGCAGATGCACTCACACCTGCCTGCTGCCATTCCTGAGCAAGCTCTGCACTGGTGGTGCCCCGATCCCGCAGCTGAATCAGCTTTAGGAGACGGTCCTGGCGCTTGCTGGACTTTCTTGGGCGCCCTGAAGCCTTCTTCACAACAATTTAACCTCTCTCCTTGAAGTTCTTGATGATCCGATAAATGGTTGATTAGGTGCAATCTTACTAGCAGCAATATCCTTGCCTGTGAAGCCCTTTTTGTGCAAAGCAATGATGACGGCACGCGTTTCCTTGCAGGTAACCGTGGTTAACAGAGGAAGAACAAGCACCACCCTCCTTTTAAAGCTTCCAGTCTGTTATTCTAACTCAATCAGCATGACAGAGTGATCTCCAGCCTTGTCCTCGTCAACACTCTCACCTGTGTTAACGAGAGAATCACTGACATGATGGCAGCTGGTCCTTTTGTGGCATGGCTGAAATGCAGTGGAAATGTTTTTTGGGATTAAGTAAATTTTCATGGCAAAGAGGGACTTTGCAATTAGTTACAATTCATCTGATCACTCTTCATAATATTCTGGAGTATATGCGAATTGCCATCATAAAAACTGAGGCAGCAGACTTTATGAAAATTAATATTTGTGTAATTCTCAAAACTTTTGACCACGACTGTACAGTAAGTGGTTAATTCTTATACATGGCGGAAACACTGGAGAGGCTCTCTGGAAAGCTTTGATTCTTCAGGTCTGAAGCAAACACAAATGTGTTGTAAAGGGACGATACTGTACCAGTTCCCATAATGTTATCGGTCGGAAGTCAAGACACTGAGGGCCCATTCATTAATCAGTTGTTTGAAGCCTTAAATCCCAAATGAAGTTTAAACATATAAACCTCCATTATTATGCAACTGTGTGTGTGTGTGAAGCCCAAACAGATATAATATTAGACTAAATCATTATCATTTCAAACCTTGCTTACATTTGTATACGATCACATACATCTCTCTATTATGCATGGGAATACTTTGGAACAGATTTCCAAAAATAAAATCACTTGGAGCTGATTTTCTGGTGTTTTTACAGTCTTTTATGTCCCAAAAAAAATAACAAATTACAATTAGGGAACCCTGCTCTATTGGTAGAGATAATAGAACAGGGGGAGGTGTGTGTGTGTGTGTGCATCATAAACTATTGGTGTGTGTGTGTGACCCAAAGATCTTTGTCGACAATGGGCAGTTTATAATGCAGTGATCTGAGCCAGCGTCAGCTGCACCAACCACAGACGGATGAGTTTCACACTTATAGAAGACTGGGTTTCTCCAACCAACAGCTCTATGGCGGTCAAGGCTCAGCTCCGTTCAAGGCTCAGTGTGGTTTAGTTGACAGCGGAGCGCTTCCCCAGACTGCAGATCTGAGCCCTGAAAGGACATGCAGTTCCTTTAGGTCAACTTTAATGGGAGGGAGGGAGGGAGGGCCTTGGCCAAGAGACTGAGTCATTATTCTGTACTTGTGACTCATCTCAGAACCACAGAGAAAATGGTGAAAACAAAACCGACGTAACGTGTGTTTGTGGGGGCCTTACTGCAGACACCTGTAACTTCTCTCCCACTGCAGCCAAAATCTTGTGAAATAGTGTCTCTTTCTCCCCTGAGTGGCTGTGACAGGCTGGAACAGCTCTGGTGTTAAATTCTCTTTGTCTCGGTGTGAAATAACAAGGCCATGCTAGTCATTCATTACCACTGGAATGAACCTGTTAGTGGGAAGAGTGTCTGAAGAATGTTATGCAGAAAGGTGAGAGGAAGTCCACCATTGTCAGAGTAGTCTATTCCCTACAGTCAGACTAGATGAGAGGGTATTGGTTCAAATCAAGCCACTGTTTTACCTTCATTGTAGAGTTTCTATCGTGTTGTGTGTAGCTCAGTTGGTAGAGCATGGAGCTTGCAGCTCCAGGGTTGTGGGTTCGATTCCCACGGGGGACCAGTACGAAAAAAGTATTAAAATGTATGTAGTCACTACTGTAAGTCACTCTGGATCAGAGCGTCTGCTAAATGACTAAACTGTCAATTGTGGCTTTATTCTATTTATTTTCACGACCAATGTGTCTGATATTCAGTTGTGTGTTACCACTTGTGTGTGTGTGTGTGTGTGTAGGGCAGAGCGGCCTAGGGAAGTCCACTCTGATGAACACCCTGTTCAAGTCCAAGGTGAGCCGTAAGTCAGTGCAGGCCACGTCCCAGGAGAAGATCCCCAAGACTATCGAGATCAAGTCTGTCAGCCACGGTGAGAGGAAGAAGAAAGGAGGAAGCATCTCTCCTACTGTTTATTTTTATTTTATGCACCGCTCTAGCTACATCTTTCACTTTATCAATCTCACCCTCTACTCAGTTTACCTTGTGTTGTGTTTGCAGTCTGAGGTACATTTGGCCTCTCAGAGGTGCTTGTATTCAATCTAACCGTCTCTGTGTGTGTCTCTGTCTGTCTGTTTCTGTCTCTGTTCAGACATTGAGGAGAAGGGGGTGAGGATGAAACTAACTGTTATCGACACGCCCGGCTTCGGGGATCAGATCAACAATGAGAACTGGTACAGTAACCATACAATCCATAGCTGAAATGTTATATTTATAATGTGCTTATATTTCTATGTATGTATCTCTCTCTCTCTCTCTCTCTCTCTCTCTCTCTCTCTCTCTCTCTCTCTCTCTCTCTCTCTCTCTCTCTTCTCTCTCTCTCCTCTCTCTCTCTCTCTCTCTCTCTCTCTCTCGCTCTCTATATATATGTGTATATATATATATATGTGTATATATATATATATATATATATATATATATATATATATATATATATATATATATATATATATACATATACACAGTACCAGTCAAAAGTTTGGACACACCTACTCATTCAAGGGTTTTTCTTTATTTTTACAATTTTCTACATTGTAGAATAATAGTGAAGACGTCAAAACTATGAAATAACACCTGTGGAATCATGTAATAACCAAAAAAGTGTTAAACAAATCAATATATATTTGAGATTCTTCAAATAGCCACCCTTTGCCTTGATGACAGCTTTGCACACTCTTGGCATTCTCTCAACCAGCTTCACCTGGAATGCTTTTCCAACAATCTTGAAGGAGTTCCCACATATGCTGAGCACTTGTTGGCTGTTTTCCTTCACTCTGCGGTCCAACTCATCCCAAACCATCTCAATTGTGTTGAGGTCAGGTGATTGTAGAGGCCAGGCCATCTGATGCAGCACTCCATCACTCTCCTTCTTGGTCAAATAGCCCTTACACAACCTGGAGGTGTGTTGGGTCATTGTCCTGTTGAAAAACAAATGATAGTCCCACTAAGCGCAAACCAGATGGGATGGTGTATCGCTGCAGAATGCTGTGGTAGCCATGCTGGTTAAGTGTGCCTTGAATTCTAAATAAATCACAGACAGTGTCAATAGCAAAGTACCCCCACACCATCACACCTCCTCCTCCATGCTTCATGGTGGGAACCACACATGCGGAGATCATCCGTTCACCTACTCTGCGTCTCACAAAGACACGGCAGTTGGAACCAAAAATCTGACATTTGGATTCATCAGACCAAAGGACAGATTTCCACAAGTCTAATGTCCATTGCTTGTGTTTCTTGGCCCAAGCAGGTCTCTTCTTCTTATTGGTGTCCTTTAGTTGTGGTTTCTTTGCAGCAATTTGACCATGAAGGCCTGATTCACGCAGTCTCCTCTGAATAGTTGATGTTGAGATGTGCCTGTTACTTGAACTCTGTGAAGCATTTATTTGGGCTGCAATTTCTGAGGCTGGTAACTCTAATGAACTTATCCTCTGCAGCAGAGGTAACTCTGGGTCTTCCATTCCTGTGGCGGTCCTCATGAGAGCTAGTTTCATCATAGCGCTTGATGGTTTTTGCGATTGCACTTGAAGAAACTTTCAAAGTTCTTGAAATGTTCTGTATTGACTGACCTTCATGTCTTAAAGTAATGATAGACTGTCATTTCTCTTTGCTTATTTGAGCTGTTCTTGCCGTAATATGGACTTGGTCTTTTACCAAATAGGGCTATCTTCTGTATACCACCCCTACCTTGTCACAAGACAACTGATTGACTCAGACGCACTAGGAAGGAAAGAAATTCCACAAATTAACTTTTAACAGGGCACACCTGTTAATTGAAATGAATTCCAGGTGACTTCCTCATGAAGCTGGTTGAGAGAATTTGTTTAACACTTGTTTGGTTACTACATGATTCCATATGTGTTATTTCATAGTTTTGATGTCTTCACTATTATTCTACATTGTAGAAAATAGTAAAACAATTAAGAAAAACCCTGGAATGAGTAGGTGTGTCCAAACTTTTGACTGGTACTGTATATACAGTTAATATAAATGGTTACCCAATCCATCTCATCTAGATGACTAGTGTACACAGTACTGTATATGACCTAATCTATCCTCCTTCTCTCCCCCCTGCTAACTCCCTCTTCCTGTCTTTCTCACTTGTCTCCCTCTATCCATCCCCCAAAACTTTTAATCTGCCTCTCCCCTTCCTTCCACCTCCTGTCTTCTCTCCCCCCAACCCCATTCCTCCCTCCACAGTTGGCAGCCCATCATGAAGTTCATTAATGCCCAGTATGAGCAGTACCTTCAGGAGGAGATCAACATCAACAGGAAGAAGAGGATTCCAGACTCACGGGTTCACTGCTGCATCTACTTCATACCCCCTACTGGACACTGGTGAGTGCTGCCACGCGTACACACACACACACACACACACACACACACACACACACAGGAAGACGCGCACATGCACAGACTCACACATACACACACACACACACAGGTAGACGTGCACAGACACACTCACACATTCCTTGTGAAGGGTATGAATGTGTGGAATGTTTCAGGTGAATGTTTAGATATGGCTGGGAGGTAGTCAAGCTGATTATTAGCTAAGCTTCATTCTTTGGATATTCAACAAAAATAAATTGTCCTATGCTGCAGCTGTCATGCCTTTTGAGTGATCAAAAATGGCATGTAATCAATCACAATAATTGTCATACACACACAAGCACAGTGTCAATGCAACGGTGCTGCTGCCCCCTGTTGTCCTTGACTGAACAGTAGAGAGTATGTAACTGGGAGAGTGAGAAAGAAAGAGAGGGAGAGAGGGAGGGAAGGAAGTGATTTATGTTAGATAAGCAGTGAGTCATAGGGAGAGTCCTACTCAAATAGCCCAGAATCATCAGAACAGAACAGGAGAACACAGTGAGTTTGGCATGACTTTCTAATACACGTTAGTTATAACAACAATCTAAAGCCCCGTGCTGTGCCATTCAAATATCAGATATAATGTAGAACGTCATACTGTGCCCTTCTGTGTAACATACAGCCTATGTATGGGCCAGATTCTCAGCCAGAATGGAGATTCTCCATTGAGTACGCTTTTTAGTCCAGGACTAGGACTGTCTATGTCTGAGAAACCTGCCCTAAATGTACAGTTCATGTTCTGCTACCCCTCACCACCGCTCTGACTTGACCTGTAGTGGATCCTCCTCTGCTCCAGCAGCTGAGAGGGACAGACAGATGTGGAAACACTTACTCTTCCAGACCCCCCTCCATTTCCTGTTTCACAGGCAGCGAGTTGCAACACGTCCCATAACACCCGTTTTCCATGACTGGAAAAAATGTATTTCTCTTTCTCTTTCGCTAGGCCTTGAAACAAACGCATGTGTTTGCCTCCCTGCTCCAAGTTTCTGTCTCTGGTGTTACTGCTGCTCACACATCTGGGCCTGATTGAGCTTCGTATAGAGCTAGCCCCCCCATCTGTGGTGTATTGGTTTAACCCAACACTCCTGGGAACCTTAACAGTCTGGGGCGTACCGATAGTAAATTCAGGAGAAGCCATTGTATCTGACTATGCTGGTGTCAGCAAATTGAATTTACTAGCAATAGTAGTAGTAGTTACACATTTACCTCAACTATAGTAGTAGTTGTTGTTACACATTTACCTGAACTATTGTAGCCTAGAAGGAGGGAAATGTATATTTGAGGATTTCCAGTGTGTGTGTTGGCATCCCGCTCTCGCTCTCAGCACATTTTACATTACATTTTAGTCATTTAGCAGACGCTCTTATCCAGAGCGACTTACAGTTACATTACATAATTGTTTATACTTTTTTATAATCGAACCCACAACCCTGGCGTTGCAAACGCCATGCTCTACCAGCTGAGCTACATCCCTGCCGGCCATTCCCTCCCCTACCCAGGACGACGCTGGGCCAATTATGCGCTGCCCCGTGGGTCTCCCGGTCGCGGCCGGCTGCGACAGAGCCTGGATTCGAACCAGGATCTCTAGTGGCACAGCTAGCACTGCGATGCAGAGCCTTAGACCACAGCTGATTGACAATCAACAGCTTGATTCTGTTTAGCTTTTGAGACCATGTTTTGCATTTCCACATTGCCATGGTGATCTACACACACACACACACACACACACACACACACACAAAATGAGTCATCATAGCCCACCTGTTGGTACAGTATACAGCTATTACCCTTTAATTGAATTTCCCTCCTGTGTCATGTCTGCTCCTCCTTTGCATGTACCCCATAATGGTTCTACCCATTGTTGCTATGGCCTGTGGTCCTGTCCTGTGGTGGACTGCAGGCTTTGCCCTCATGTCTGTGGTTTTACAAGAGCGATTTACAAGAGCGATAGCCATGACATATTGTGCCCCCCCTCTGATATAGCTTGAGCATTGTTTCATGTTCTTCCAGCGTTGCAGATGTCTGTCACATGTCCTGCCCAACAACTGTCCAAGTCTGTTTAATACTCTAGTGGGAGCGATAAGAGAACAGAGTGTGTCTGTGTGTGCATGCTTGTGTGCATATGCGTGTCAGTGTGTGTGTGTGTGCACATGCTTGTCTGTCTGACCCAAAGGTCTTTGTCGACAATGGGCAGTTTATAATGCAGTGATCTGAGCCAGCGTCAGCTGCACAAACCACAGACGGATGAGTTTCACACTTATAGAAGAATGGGTTTCTCCAACCAACAGCTCTATGGCGGTCAAGGCTCAGCTCAGTTCAAGGCTCAGTGTGGTTTAATTGACAGTTACAGACATGCACTGACTGATGTGGGTCTCAGATTTACAGTAGGTTTAGCTAGTCCATAGAGTATGTATGTGACGCTACTGTACTGTATGTCTGTGCTTGGGTTGCCCTCAGACAGCTGTGCTGTGGGTATTTGTCTTGGAGGATACCGCCCTCTGGTGGTTCTAGGATGTATCACACTGTCGACCCAAATAAGGACTGTTGAACAACAACTATAAAGCAGACCTGGGTTCTAATACTATTTGAAATAATTTCTAATACATTAGCCAGGCTTGATTGAGCTTGCCTGTTGCAATGGAACCACCAACAGAAAAGTCCCAAAAGTGAAAACCCTGCCCACCTGGCGCTCCAGGCAGGCTAAAGCATATACTCAAAGTATTTGAGACATTTCGAATAGTTTTTGAACCCAGGTCTGCTATAAATACAGGTGAACTGAGGCCCCTCTCTCACCCCTCCCCCCCATCTCGCTCTCAGTCTGCGGCCTCTGGATGTGGAGTTTATGAGGCGTCTCAGTAAGGTGGTCAATATTGTTCCTGTCATCGCCAAGGCAGACACACTCACCCTGGAGGAGAGGGACTTCTTCAAAAAGAAGGTGAGCTCTCTCTCTTTCTTTCGCTCTATTCCTCTCTACTTCCATCTTTATCTGTCTCCAATTCCTCTCTTTCTGTTGCATGCGGTCTCTCGCGCTCTCTCTCTCACATATTTTGTGTTCTCCGCAGCAACAGGAAATGTTTCTTAAATTGTTTGGCCACTGCTGCCCGTTCGGTCACTGGCCAATGAGAGAACACTGAGGATGCTTTGTGTGTATAGAGTACTTGTGAGGTCAGGACTTATAAAGCCAGGCTCTGGATTGGCTAGAGAGGAGTTCAGTGGGAGTCCAACCTCTCTCTCCCTCCCTCCTTTTTCTCCCTCTCCATCTCACTCTCTCTTTTTCTCTCTCCCTCCCTTCCCAAATTTTGGATTGGCTAGAGGAGAGTTCTGTGAGTTCTGTCCAACTTCTCCCGTCTCCTTCCCTTTCTCCCCTGACTGCTGATGTTGCCACAGTGGACTCCATTACATCACTTCCGCTTATGTGGTGGGGATCTGGAACATTAAAAAGTAATTTGATCACAGACCCCAAGAGCCCGAAAGAGAGGGAAAGTAGCAGAAGTAGCAGCAGTAGTAGTAGCAATAGCAGCAGTAGTAGTAGCAATAGTAGCAGTAGTAGATGCAGTAGCAGTAGTAGATGCAGTAGCAGTAGTAGTAGATGTAGTAGTAGATGCAGTAGTAGTAGTAGATGTAGATGCAGTAGTAGTAGATGTAGTAGTAGATGCAGTAGTAGTAGTAGATGTAGATGCAGTAGTAGTAGTAGTAGTAGATGTAGTAGTAGTAGATGTACAGTCGTGGTCAAAAGTTTTGAGAATTACACAAATATTAATTTTCACAAAGTCTGCTGCCTCAGACCTTTTATGTTGGCAATTTGCATATACTCCAGAATGTTATGAAGAGTGATCAGATGAATTGTAATTAATTGCAAAGTCCCTCTTTGCCATGAAAATTAACTTAATCCCCAAAAAACATTTCCACTGCATTTCAGCCCTGCCACAAAAGGACCCACTGACATCATGTCAGTGATTCTCTCGTTAACACAGGTGAGAGTGTTGACGAGGACAAGGCTGGAGATCACTCTGTCATGCGGATTGAGTTAGAATAACAGACTGGAAGCTTTAAAAGGAGGGTGGTGCTTGAAATCATTGTTCTTCCTCTGTTAACCATGGTTACCTGAAAGGAAATGCGTGCTGTCATCATTGCTTTGCACAAAAAGGGCTTCACAGGCAAGGATATTGCTGCTAGTAAGATTGCACCTAAATCAACCATTTATCGGATCATCAAGAACTTCAAGGAGAGAGGTTCAATTGTTGTGAAGAAGGCTTCAGTGCGCCCAAGAAAGTCCAGCAAGCGCCAGGACCGTCTCCTAAAGTTGATTCAGCTGCGGGATCGGGGCACCACCAGTGCAGAGCTTGCTCAGGAATGGCAGCAGGCAGGTGTGAGTGCATCTGCACGCACAGTGATGCGAAGACTTTTGGAGGATGGCCTGGTGTCATGAAGGGCAGCGAGGAAGCCACTTTTCTCCAGGAAAAACATCAGGGACAGACTGATATTGTGCAAAAGGTACAGGGATTGGACTGCTGAGGACTGGGGTAAAGTCATTTTCTCTGATGAATCCCCTTTCCGATTGTTTGGGGCATTCTGAAAAAAGCTTGTCCGGAGAAGACAAGGTGAGCGCTACCATCAGTCCTGTGTCATGCCAACAGTAAAGCATCCTGAGAACATTAATGTGTGGGGTTGCTTCTCAGCCAAGGGAGTGGGCTCACTCACAATTTTGCCTAAGAACAGAATGAATAAAGAATGGTACCAACACATCCTCCGAGAGCAACTTCTCCCAACCATCCAAGAACAGTTTGGTGACGAACAATGCCATTTCCAGCATGATGGAGCACCTTGCCATAAGGCAAAAATGATAACTAAGTGGCTCGGGGAACAAAACATCAAAATGTTGGGTCCATGGCCAGGAAACTCCCCAGACCTTAATCCCATTGAGAACTTGTGGTCGATCCTCAAGAGGCGGGTGGACAAACAAAAACCCACAAATTCTAACAAACTCCAAGCATTGATTATGCAAGAATGGGCTACCATCAGTCAGGGTGTGGCCCAGAAGTTAATTGATAGCATGCCAGGGCGGATTGCAGAAGTCTTGAAAAAGAAGGGTCAACACTGCAAATATTGACTCTTTGCATAATCGTAATGTAATTGTCAATAAAAGCCTTTGACACTTATGGAATGTTTGTAATTATACTTCAGTATACCATAGTAACATCTGACAAAAATATCTAAAAACACTGAAGCAGCAAACTTTGTGAAGACCAATACTTGTCATTCTCAAAACTTTTGACCACGACTGTAGATGTAGTAGTAGTAGTAGTAGTAGTAGTAGTAGTAGTAGAAGTAGAAGTAGTAGTAGTAGTAGATGCAGTAATAGCAGTAGATGCAGTAGTAGTAGATGAAAAAGGCAGATATTCATTTCAAGGCAATTACTGGCAGCCATGTTCACGGATCCCCCCCAGTGTCCCTCTCATTAGGGAAGCTCTGTATGACCGGATATAAAAAGTTGAACTGGTGTGTGTGTGTGTGTGTGTGTGTGTATGTGTGTCTGTTTGTAAACGTGTACACTGACAGTGATGGGCTGTTTGTTTCAACAGAACATTTTGGAGGAGATTAGTGAAGGGATTTACGTTAACTCCACCTAAAGCTGTGGGTAACGCAGTGTGCAGATGGTCTCGATTTCTCACAAAATACTGTTATGTATCCAAAGTATTTGTCAGACATATCTGGCTAATTGAGGTTGTTCTGCTTTTGCTCGTGTGTTCCCATAACCTTAAGTTCATGTATTCAAGTCTCTGCAAGGGTGTATAATGCATTTGTCGTGTTTCTCAATCTTTTTTATAGCAGGGACCAGCAAGCTAGGTGTTTTATTGTAGGCATAGGATTTTTACTGAATGTTGTGTTAGCAGTATCGGGGCAGTCTCACCCTCACCTCTCACCCAGAACTGTTTCTGTGTCCCCAGATCAGGGAAGAGCTACGGGCCAATGGGATCGACGTGTACCCCCAGAAGGAGTTTGACGAGGACGCAGAGGACCGGATGATTAATGAGAAAATCAGGGTGATTTGAGTTGACACATCTGTCCACAGCTTTACCCACCTGCCCCTAGCCATAAGCCCTCACATTACCGCTTATAGCTCCACTCACCTGTGCAACGTAGCGTGTTGATAACCTGGTTAAATTAAAGTTGGGTCCCTGTTGATCCATGTTGATAACCTGGTTATATTTGTTAGGTCCCTCTGCTGCAATATATATCAAATATCAGTTTATTTAACTCTTCATGGTATGTCTCTGTGTTCCTCCTGTCTGTCTCTGTGTTTCTTTTGTCCTGTACTGTAGGAGATGATCCCGTTTGCTGTGGTGGGCAGCGACCAGGAGTACCAGGTCAACGGCAGGAGGCTTCTGGGAAGGAAGACAAAGTGGGGAACCATAGAAGGTAGATGGCTCCACCTTCTCTTTCTCCATCTCATTCCTCCTTTAGCACTTTGTATCTTTGAGCAGGAGTCTCTCTCCTTAGCAGTATGAAGGCTAATATTATAACGAGGTCTTTTTAGTTTTTCTTTGTTGATGAATGTACACCGGCCAGTTAAGACTAAACGAGACAGAAGAGATGAGAGGGAGGAGTAGAGGGGGAGGAGCAGGGCGGCACCTCTCCATTTTAGACTGTTTGGTTCCGGAACCCATTTGGCAGGATCCGGTACTTATTTTGGCATGAAAAATTATTAAAACTTTTTGCAATGTAAATATTCTAAGAAAAGCGATCAAAGTTCATTTGAGTTCCCTCTTCGTTAATTCTAAAGAATAGATGTTCAGTCCCGGCCTGATATTCTAAGAGTTGATTCGGGTTGGGCCGGCCCAGGCTTATGGTTTGTGCAACATTGTAACCTATGTTTGAGACCAACACCTGGCCGTAGCTGTGTGAAAAGCACGCCAGTATCTCTCACAGAACTAGAATGAGATTCACTTTCCATGCAACTCTCATCTCTCCAGCTTTACACTTCATCATTTATTTCCTTATAGAATCATAGCTGCACGACGGGTTCTGGAGGAAATAGTTCAGAATAGCCTACTACACCTAAAATTTAGCCACAGAGGATCAATTGCTTCTTTAAAAAAATAGCCTAGCTGTGGATTGTGTGTAGCCCAATAACAAAGCATAGCCTACAGTTGTCATTGAACAAACAGCATGCAGACAAAACAGGCCTTTCGCAATATTTCAAATACAATCGCGGGAAAACAGGTTGGAAAGTAAATGGCTCCTGCTAAAAACAGAAGACTCTAATCTGTCTGCTGTAGGCTACCAAAATATTTAATCAACTTCCAAATATTGTTTTACTTTGAGAGATACAGTGAGGGAAAAAAGTATTTGATCCCCTGCTGATTTTGTATGTTTGCCCACTGACAAAGAAATGATCAGTCTATAATTTTAATGGTAGGTTTATTTGAACAGTGAGAGACAGAATAACAACAAAAAAATCCAGAAACTCTTATGTCAAAAATTTTATACATTGATTTGCATTTTATGAGGGAAATAAGTATTTGACCCCCTCTCAAGCAGAAAGATTTCTGGCTCACAGGTGTCTTTTATACAGGTAACGAGCTGAGATTAGGAGCACACTCTTAAAGGGAGTGCTCCTAATCTCAGTTTGTTACCTGTATAAAAGACACCTGTCCACAGAAGCAATCAATCAATCAGATTCCAAACTCTTCACCATGGCCAAGACCAAAGAGCTCTCCAAGGATGTCAGGGACAAGATTGTAGACCTACACAAGGCTGGAATGGGCTACAAGACCATCGCCAAGCAGCTTGGTAAGAAGGTGACAACAGTTGGTGCGATTATTCGCAAATGGAAGAAATACAAAAGAACTGTCAATCTCCCTCGGCCTGGGGCTCCATGCAGGATCTCACCTCGTGGAGTTGCAATGATCATGAGAACGGTGAGGAATCAGCCCAGAACTACACGGGAGGATATTGTCAATGATCTCAAGGCAGCTGGGACCATAGTCACCAAGAAAACAATTGGTAACACACTACGCCGTGAAGGACTGAAATCCTGCAGCGTCCGCAAGGTCCCCCTGCTCAAGAAATCACATATACAGGCCCGTCTGAAGTTTGCCAATGAACATCTGAATGATTCAGAGGAGAACTGGGTGATGGTGTTGTGTGTGTGGTCAGATGAGACCAAAATCAAGCTCTTTGGCATAAACTCAACTCGCCGTGTTTGGAGGAGGAGGAATGCTGCCTATGACCCAAATAACACCATCCCCACCGTCAAACATGGAGGTGGAAACATTACGCTTTGGGGGTGTTTTTCTGCTAAGGGGACAGGACAACTTCACCACATCAAAGGGACGATGGTCGGGGCCATGTACCGTCAAATCTTGGGTGAGAACCTCCTTCCCTCAGCCAGGGCATTAAAAATGGGTCGTGGATGGGTATTCCAGCATGATAATGACCCAAAACACACGGCCAAGGCAACAATGGAGTGGCTCAAGAAAAAGCACATTAAGGTCCTGGAGTGGCCTAGCCAGTCTCCAGACCTTAATCCCATAGAAAATCTGTGGAGGGAGCTGAAGGTTCGAGTTGCCAAACGTCAGCCTCGAAACCTTACTGACTTGGAGAAGATCTGCAAAGAGGAGTGGGACAAAATCCCTCCTGAGATGTGTGCAAACATGGTGGCCAACTACAAGAAACGTCTGACCTCTGTGATTACCAACAAGGGTTTTGCCACCAAGTACTAAGTCATGTTTTGCAGAGGGGTCAAATACTTATTTCCCTCATTAAAATGCAAACATTTTTGACATGCGTTTTTCTGGATTTTTTTGTTGTTATTCTGTCTCTCACTGTTCAAATAAACCTACCATTAAAATTATAGACTGATCATGTCTTTGTCAGTGGGCAAACGTACAAAATCAGCAGGGGATCAAATACTTTTTTCCCTCACTGTAGGCTTTTGGCACCAGCACATCTGCCATCACCAGCGAGTGAGCTGCGCATCATTGGGTGAGTCAGTAAAACTGGAAATAATTTTTAGGACTATAATTTCCTCCTCATATTGTAGCCTACAATATATGTGTCTCCACACACCTAGGCCTAGGCTATTGATGGATTCAAGACAAGGTCAAGACAAGACACGTCTCATTTTTATTGATATCAGATTCTCAGTTTGTCAGTGTCAAAGTAGCCTGTTATTTCGATCATTTGTGCGTTATTAAAAAATATTCTGCCAAAGTCTCCAGTCATGTAGAATTGCATGAAATGCATTTAGAAAAGGCCACATTTTTCCCAGACCCTAGGCTACTAAACATTTTCCTCATGTGTGAAACTTCTGTAAGTGCCTGTACTATACTGCTCTATGCCACTACATTTTACATTTACATTACATTTTAGTCATTTAGCAGACGCTCTTATCCAGAGCGACACACAAATGCAATATGATGATATGCATGAAATGCTTTATAATAAAGGTAATTTTCTCATGCGTTCCGGTACCTCAGAGCTCCCCAGGTCACCCCCCTCACGCTCACTTTTTGTTCCCGCACCTCCCGATTTACAAATTAGGCACTGGGGAGGAGTAGAGGGGGAGGAGTAAAGAGGGCCTTCAGATGATTTCACTTGTCCCCAGCCCAGACAGACAGAGAGACACAACGACTGTGCCATGCAGCTGGCTGAGACTACCGCTCTACAATGTGTCTGTGTGGAAGAGGGAGGCAGAGCATGTAACACCCCTCTCTACAAAGGCTGCAGTGTTTACGGGCCTTTGGCCACATAGTGACAGAGGGGTGGAGGGGAGGGTACAGTACAGATCTATCTGTCCCCACTGAAAGTGCCACTCATTGGATTGGTGGCATGTTGTCTTAGAGGGATTCCACTGTGCTCCACACACACACACACACCTGGATACCTAGTTAGCCTCGGTCTCAACCAGGGGTAAACAACTAGATATACCCCTACTCCTTAAACTCAGTATGCGTGTTGTCTGGGTGCTTTTATTCGCATATGTACAGCTACTTATTGAACCATAGTTTTTCACTTGCCTCTCTCAATAGTAGATCTGAATTCCAGCTTAACGACCAGTACTAAATTTATATGCAAACCATTTCAAAATGTCATCATCACACACTTCAAATGATCTGATTTCAACCATGCATTTAATTACATCACAATCAGATTGAGAGAGGCGACTACTTCTCTACTTCTATTAAAACCTCCCTAAAGGAAACCTTCATTTCCTGCAGTGGCAGGTTCTGATGTTGGGTTATAGACCTGTGATACTATCTATAATTCAGACACACATCCTCCTGTGGCGGGCGGGGCAGCGTCTGAATCTGTTCAGCCGTCAACCTTAACTAGTGCTCTCTCTCTCAATTCAATTCAATTTGAAGGGCTTTATTGGCATGGGAAACGTATGTTAACATTGCCAAAGCAAGTGAAGTAGATAGTAAACAAAAGTGAAATAAACAATAAATATTAACAGTAAACATTACACTCAGAAGTTCCACAAGAATAAAGTCATTTCAAATGTCATATTTTGTCTCTATACAGTGTTGTAACAATGTGCCAATAGTTAAAGTACAAATGGGAAAAAAAATAAACATAAATATGGGTTGTACTTACAATGGTGTTTGTTCTTCACTGGTTGCCCTTTTCTTGTGGCAACAGGTCACAAATCTTGCTGCTGTGATTGCACACTGTGGTTTTTTATCAAAATTGGGTTTGTTTTTGAATTCTTTGTGGATCTCTGTAATCTGAGGGAAATATGTGTCTCTAATATGGTCATACATTTGGCAGGAGGTTAGGAAGTGCAGCTCAGTTTCCACCTCATTTTGTGGGCAGTGTGCACATAGCCTGTCTTCTCTTTAGAGACAGGTCTGCCTACGGCGGCCTTTCTCAATAGCAAGGCTATGCTCACTGAGTCTGTACATAGTCAAAGCTTTCCTTAAGTTTTGGTCAGTCACAGTGGTCAGGTATTCTGCCACTGTGTACTCTCTGTTTAGGGCCAAATAGCATTCTAGTTTGCGCTGTTATTTTGTTAATTCTTTCCAATGTGTCAAGTAATTCTCTTTTTGTTTTCTCATGATTTGGTTGGGTCTAATTGTGTTGTTGTTGTTGTCCTTTGGCTCTGTGGGGTCTGTTTGTGTTTGTGAACAGAGCCCCAGGACCAGCTTACTTAGGGGACTCTTCTCCAAGTTCATCTCTCTGTAGGTGATGGCTTTGTTATGGAAGGTTTGGGAATCGCTTCCTTTTAAGTGGTTATAGAATTTAACGGCTCTTTTCTGGATTTTTATAATTAGCGGGTATCGGCCTAATTCTGCTCTGCATGCATTAGTTGGTGGTTTTCGTTGTACACAGAGGATATTTTTGCAGAATTCTGCATGCAGAGTCTCAATTTGGTGTTTGTCCCATTTTGTGAATTCTTGGTTGGTGAGCGGACCCCAGACCTCACGACCATAAAGGGCAATGGGTTCTATAACTGGTTCAAGTATTTTTATCCAGATCCTAATTGGTATGTTGAATTTTATGTTCCTTTTGATGGCATGGAAGGCCCTTCTTGCCTTGTCTCTCAGATCATTCACAGCTTTGTTGAAGTTACGTGTGGCGCTGATGTTTAGGCCAAGGTATGTATAGTTTTTTGTGTGCTCTAGCGCAACAGTGTCTAGATGGAATTTGTATTTGTGGTCCTGGCAACTGGACCTTTTTTGGAACACCATTATTTTGGTGGAAAATAAGTATTTGGTCAATAACAAAAGTTTCTCAATACTTTGTTATAAACCCTTTGTTGGCAATGACACAGGTCAAACGTTTTCTGTAAGTCTTCACAAGGTTTTCACACACTGTTGCTGGTATTTTGGCCCATTCCTCCATGCAGATCTCCTCTAGAGCAGTGATGTTTTGGGGCTGTCGCTGGGCAACACGGACTTTCAACTCCCTCCAAAGATTTTCTATGGGGTTGAGATCTAGAGACTGGCTAGGCCACTCCAGGACCTTGAAATGCTTCTTACGAAGCCACTCCTTCATTGCCCGGGCGGTGTGTTTGGGATCATTGTCATGCTGAAAGACCCAGTCACGTTTCATCTTCAATGCCCTTGCTGATGGAAGGAGGTTTTCACTCAAAATCTCACGATACATGGCCCCATTCATTCTTTCCTTTACACGGATCAGTCGTCCTGGTTCCTTTGCAGAAAAATAGCCCCAAAGTATGATGTTTCCACCCCCATGCTTCACAGTAGGTATGGTGTTCTTTGGATGCAACTCAGCATTCTTTGTCCTCCAAACACGACGAGTTGAGTTTTTACCAAAAAGTTCTATTTTGGTTTCATCTGACCATATGACATTCTCCCAATCCTCTTCTTGATCATCTAAATGCACTCTAGCAAACTTCAGATGGGCCTGGACATGTACTGGCTTAAGCAGGGGGACACGTCTGGCACTGTAGGATTTGAGTCCCTGGCGGCGTAGTGTGTTACTGATGGTAGGCTTTGTTACTTTGGTCCCAGCTCTCTGCAGGTCATTCACTAGGTCCCCCCGTGTGGTTCTGGGATTTCGTTCTTGTGATCATTTTGACCCCACAGGGTGAGATCTTGCGTGGAGCCCCAGATCGAGGGAGATTATTAGTGGTCTTGTATGTCTTCCATTTCCTAATAATTGCTCCCACAGTTGATTGCTTCAAACCAAGCTGCTTACCTATTGCAGATTCAGTCTTCCCAGCCTGGTGCAGGTCTACAATTTTGTTTCTGGTGGCCTTTGACAGCTCTTTGGTCTTGGCCATAGTGGAGTTTGGAGTGTGACTGTTTGAGGTTGTGGACAGGTGTCTTTTATACTGATAACAAGTTCAAACAGGTGCCATTAATACAGGTAACGAGTGGAGGACAGAGGAGCCTCTTAAAGAAGAAGTTACAGGTCTGTGAGAGCCAGAAATCTTGCTTGTTTGTAGGTGACCAAATACTTATTTTCCACCATAATTTGCAAATAAATTCATAAAAAATCCTACAATGTGATTTTCTGGAGAAAAAAAATCTCAATTTGTCTGTCATAGTTGACGTGTACCTATGATGAAAATTACAGGCCTCTCTCATCTTTTTAAGTGGGAGAACATGCACAATTGGTGGCTGACTAAATACTTTTTTCCCCCACTGTATATATGTTGAAGAGGGTGGGGTTTAAACTGCATCCCTGTCTCACCCCACGGCCCTGTGGAAAGAAATCGGTGTGTTTTTTGCCAATTTTAACGGTACACTTGTTGTTTGTGTACATGGATTTTATAATGTTTTTCCCCCAACCCCACTTTCCATCAATTTGTATAGCAGACCCTCATGTCAAATTGAGTCAAAAGCTTTTTTGAAATCAACAAAGCATGAGAAGACTTTGCCTTTGTTTGTTTGTCAATTATGGTGTGCAGGGTGAATACGTGGTCTGTCGTACGGTAATTTGGTAAAAAGCCAATTTGACATTTGCTCAGTACATTGTTTTCACTGAGGAAATGAAGTAGTCTGCTGTTAATGATAATGCAGAGGATTTTCCCAAGGTTGCTGTTGACGCATATCTCACAGTTGTTATTGGGGTCAAATTTGTCTCCACTTTTGTGGATTGGGGTGATCAGTCCTTGATTCCAAATATTGGTGAAGATGCCAGAGCTAAGGATGATGTTAAAGAGTTTAAGTATAGCCAATTGGAATTTGTGGTCTGTATATTTTATCATTTCATTGAGGATACCATCAATACCACAAGCCTTTTTGGGTTGGAGGGTTTGTATTTTGTCCTGTTCATTCAATGTAATTGGAGAATCCAGTGGGTTCTGGTAGTCTTTAATAGTTGATTCTAAGATTTGCATTTGATCATGTATATTTTTTTGCTGTTTGTTCTCTGTTATAGGGCCAAAAAGAATGGAGACGTGGTTTACCCATACATCTTCGTTTTGGATAGATAGCTCTTCGTGTTGTTGTTTGTTTAGTGTTTTCCAATTTTCCCAGAAGTGGTTAGAGTCTATGGATTCTTCAATTACATTGAGCTGATTTCTGACATGCTGTTCCTTTTTTTTCCCGTGGTGTATTTCTGTATTGTTTTAGTGATTCACCATAGTGAAGGCGTAGGCTCAGGTTTTCTGGGTCTAATATAGGTCAAATATACTGTTTAGGTTTTCTACTGCCAAGTTTACACCTTCACTATTACAGTGGAACGTTTTGTCCAGGAAGTTGTCTAAAAGGGATTGAATTTGTTGTTGCCTAATTGTTTTTTGGTAGGTTTCGACACTACTTTCCTTCCATCTATAGCATTTCTTAATATTATTCAGTTCCTTTGGCTTTGATGCCTCATGATTGAGTATTGCTCTGTTCAAGTAGACTGTGATTTTGCTGTGGTCTGATAGGGGTGTCAGTGGGCTGCCTGTGAATGCTCTGAGAGACTCTGGGTTGAGGTCAGTGATAAAGTAGTCTACAGTACTACTGCCAAGAGATGAGCTATAGGTGTACCTACCATAGGTGTCTCCTTGAAGCCTACCATTGACTATGTACATACCCAGCGTGCGACAGAGCTGCAGGAGTTGTGACCCGTTTTTGTTGGTTATGTTGTCGTAGTTGTGCCTAGGGGGGCATATTGGGGAGGGAATGCTGTCACCTCCAGGTAGGTGTTTGTCCCCCTGTGTGCTGAGGGTGTCAGGTTCCTGTCCAGTTCTGACATTTAGGTCGCCACAGACTAGTCTGGAAATGATTGATTTCCCCCTCCAGGATGGAGAAGCTGTCTTCATTAATGTATGGGGATACTAGTGGGGGGATATAGGTAGCACACAGGAGGACATTTTTCTCAGTTGAGATAATTTCCTATTGAATTTCTAGCCAAATGTAAAATGTTCCTGTTTTGATTAATTTAATAGAGTGAGTTAGGTCTGGTCTATACCAAATTAGCATACCCCCTGAGTCCCTTCGCTGTTTCACACCTGGTAGTTTGGTGGATGGGACTACCAGCTCTCTGTAACCTAGAGGGCAACCAGTGGGTCCGTCTCCTCTATACCATGTTTCTTGTAGGATGACAATGTCTGTATTTTCTTAGGTGAAGTCCAGGTTTCTGCTCTTTAGGCCAAAGGCAGATGGCCTCATGCCTTGGATATTCGAGGATGAAATAGTGAAGGCTTTGTGTTCCATAAAGTGTCTAATGTTGTTGGTCGTGTGGTTTGGCCTCAGGCCAGTAATTGTGAGCAGAGCCTGCTGAGCATCTGGTACATGCCATTGGCTTGGGCTGTTCTCTATAACTAGTTATCTCTAGTGGGGTAGTGGAGAACTGCATCAGTGTGTGTTGGTGTCTGATGTGACTTGGTGAGGAGCTTATCATGTCTTCTCTCTCCTCTCTGCAGTTGAGAACATTGCTCATTGTGAGTTTGCCTATTTGCGGGATCTACTGATTAGGTAAATATCTACATACGTGTGTGTGTGCATGTGTTGCGCATGTGTGAGTATGAGTTTCTGAACAATATGTCTTTGTCTGTCTGTGTTTGTGTGTCTGTACACCAGTGTGTGTGTGCCCTTCTGTTGACCTCATCTGATGTCTAACTATCTCTCTATTGACCTCAGCTGATGTCTAACTATCTCTCTATTGACCTCAGCTTATGTGTAACTATCTCTCTATTGACCTCAGCTGATGTCTAACTATCTCTCTATTGACCTCAGCTGATGTCTAACTATCTCTCTATTGACTTCAGCTGATGTCTAACTATCTCTCTATTGACCTCAGCTGATGTCTAACTATCTCTCTATTGACCTCAGCTGATGTCTAACTATCTCTCTATTGACTTCAGCTGATGTCTAGCTATCTCTCTATTGACTTCAGCTGATGTCTAACTATCTCTCTATTGACCTCAGCTGATGTCTAACTATCTCTCTATTGACTTCAGCTGATGTCTAACTATCTCTCTATTGACTTCAGCTGATGTCTAACTATCCCCATCTCTCCCCTGTCAGGACCCACATGCAGAACATTAAGGATATCACCAGCAGCATCCACTACGAGGTGTACCGCGTCCGCCGCCTCAACGAAAACAACACCGCCGTCGCACATGCCAACGGCCTCCCCCAACACCACATGACCTCCCACGAGATGTAGAGCCCCGCCCACTGTGTCCCATGAGCCCTCACTTCCCTCCGAAAACCTTCTATCCTTCCATCCCTCTCTCCTTCCATCCATCTCAATGCCAAACCCTTCCAAATAAAGGAGAAGACACAATCTGGGGGACTGAGGATCATGGTCTTAGCACCCCCAAGTGGCCAAATACAGACACTTGGAATGGACTGTTGATGCAAATGCATTACCCCTCAATGATAACCTGCTCTCTCTGACCAATGTCTACATTACATACAGAGAGTGAAAGGGGGTAAATGCTAGCTCTCACTAGCATTCATTCAGGTTTAACCAGGCTAAGTAAACACTATTAATGTACTGCAACCTCTGCCTTAATCTGTGTGTTTTCAGTTATTCTGTCATCCCTCATCTGTCGGGTTGGTTAACAAAATAGCACTGTGATATCAGGCCCATTACATACAAGCTGTGTCAGAAGTGCCCTCAAACTTTTGTTAGGGTAAAATATTGATTTCTCATCCATTTTAATATATCCCCTGTAATGCATCCATCGTTCATTTGACCTACTATCTTAAGGTTCTACAACGTTTATTTCTGTTCCCTTTGATAGGGAGTAGCTTAGCCTTGAGGGCCTGTATTCAGAGTAGGAGTGCTGATTTGGGATCAGTTTTGCCTTTTAGATAATAGATTACATGGACAGAGGGTACCTGAGCCTAGATCAGCACTCCTACTCTTGAACGCTTCATACACTCGGCCCCAGAACTGTGGTACTGGACCCATAGCTACAGCAGCACAGGCACAGGACAGATACTCAGCTAAGTATTTAGAAGTATGACACATATAAATAGAATCTATTAATTCTATGGCAGTTGATTAATTTGTCAGAGTTCTGTTTGATTATGTCTGAGAGGGGTCAGTTGATAGTGGTGAATGGGGAGTGTTTATTGTGATGGAAGTTGATAATGCTGTTTGAATGGTCAGGGTTACATAATGTTGGGGGTGGACTGGAGGTTTTGAGTCTAGTGGACATCGTCGACACGTCTGTAGGGCCAGGAGTTTTTCCTCATAACTGACCAGAAAAAACGTTGAGCCCTTGTAACAGCCTGTAACAAGGACCTTCTCTGAGTTGTAGTTATAGACTGTAACTAGGGTCTTCTGAGTTGTAGTTATAGGCTGTAACTAGGGTATTTTCTGAGTCGTCATTATAGGCTGTAACTAGGGTCTTCTCTGAGTCGTCATTATAGGCTGTAACTAGAATCTTCTCTGAGTCGTTGTAATAGACTGTAACTAGCGTCTTCTCTGAGTCGTAGTTATAGGCTGTAACTAGGACCGTGAGTTTTTCCTACTAAGATAACTCCTGGTCCTACACATGTGTATGATGCAGAGTGAGGGGAACTCTCCTGTTGTTTCTCTGATCATTGAGGAGCCAGTGCTTTATGCTTTGGGCTGATGACAGTACAGCGATACACATCCCAGTCGTCCTATGGTGGTAATATATATATTGTTTTTACATGGCTGCGTCGTTGTACAGGTAATACTGTCAGAAATATAGATTCCACATGCCCTCAGTGCCTTTTTCATTCCAAATAATACATGTCATTTTGGGGTGTTTTTTTATATACAGATATGTTTAAAGAGTGATTTAAAATAAATAGTATTTATGCACATTAGAAAGATAAGAAGTGTACCACCCATCCACACACTGTAGTTGTCCTGAGCCGAGAGCACTTAGTCAGTTTATACTGCCCAAGTCAAGTGTTTAGGGAAAAACTCCTGGTCCTAGTTATGTGCCATGTCTCTGTGCCTTGGACAACACTATTGCCTTCTTATTTATTGGAGACTGTCCGCTAGCACATGGTTTTAAACTGGAAGGACAACCGTGATAATTAAGGCCCTGAGTTTTTCCAAACCATGTGACCTGATCATGAAATACACCATAGACTATAAGTAGGGACCTGAGGTTTTCCTGGTCAGGCCAAATGGTCTGGGAAAACTCCTGGTCCTAGTACTGACGTGCTAGCTGGTGCCAATCACCACAGCAGAAAACATTAAATTGTTATCAAGTCTCTTTATATCATGTTGTGCACCCTGAAGCTGAAGTCCTCCTTTAAAACTCTTCATTCTCTCTTTTTCTCCCACTATTCTCTTGTTCTCTTCCGCCGTTTCTTGGATATCACCCAGTAAAAGTAATATGTGGTGTTTTAAAAGTTGTATTTGTTTCTGTTTCAAACTATAATCCTCAACTTCCAAACGTCATCGTCGTCATGCTCTGTCCTGTATATTCATTGTCAGATAAATTTTTGTACTGGTATTAATAATAACAGAATTTGCCTTTTGATATTATGTTATTTTAAAGAAATAAAGATGAAAGTTGTACATAGTCATTTCCTTTTTAATTTATCCTCCTTTTACAACTGTAATGTCGTTAAATGAGACCTTTATCGTTTTTGCATACTTTATAAGATTTGTATATATTTTTATACTCTTAAACATGTTAGAAAAAGTTTGATTTTTCAACTTCATGTAACTGGTAAGTTGTTTATATGAAAATTCTAATAGAACTATTGACTGCATTACTTGTATCCTGCTCCACAGACCCTACACTCCCTTCCAGACAATTTTCCACTACACCTGATCTAATCCAAATACCATCTAGCTGCAGCTTTTTAATTGAAAAAGTCATTAGCCTGTTCTTGATTAGCCTGTAGTAATCGATATCGCTACCTTGTGTTGCACGACTGAATTGCATTTACACTAAATTACCAGAAGTCCTGAGAGTGCATGTAACCCACAGTGAAATGAAGGAGCCAATGAAGGGCCCACAGTTACTGAGAGGCCAGCCCCCTGATCGATCTGTAGAGGAGCTGCAGACATCGGCTCTGTGAGGCTAAGAGGAGATGCTAATGGATTTGACAGAACAGGAGTGGCTAGCGTGTTAGCGGCTACGGAGGGACAGAGGTAACAGGTACTAATCCCTCAGCACCCACATTTTATCACACTTTCTAATGAGAGCAGTGGTGAACCGTGCTACCACACTGGGGTTGTGTTTCACAGCGATGTTAGCTGAAAAGATATAGGATGTAAGCCAAGTGTTAGTCATCTTAACCCATAGGCCTAAACATTTATTTTCCTCCAAGTTTACAAGGTAAATATCTCCTAATTCTGAGACCCCAAACAACATATGGTTCCATCACTATATGTATGTGTGATTGTGTGTGATGTATTTTGTGTGCGTGTGCACGAGAGAATGAGTGAAATTCCCCCTCTTCCCCCAGTCTTCAAAATGGAGAGAGGGAGGCTTCGTACTCAAAATGGCGCCTGTCCCCGCCTCACCTTGGCATCAGCAGACAGATGCAACATGCCAGTACCCGTTGCCCGCCATCATCGCAAACCTCACTCGACCACCCCCAACCGACCCACTAGGTTAAGATCCAGACCCCCACATACAGTATTGTACTCACACACCCCTGTCTGAAAACTCTCCCCAAACAGCAAACGAACAAAGAGAGCAAGAAATAAAGTGAAAGGGAGAGGGGTAGAGCAGCTGCAATCCTTCACAAACCTTCCCCCTTCCCTCCTTGTCTACCTCCATCCTCCACTGGTCTTCTTGGCAGACGTCCAGCGTTGTGCAGCCCAGGTCTAATGAGAAATTACCTTCATTAATGAAGCAAGTGTGTCTGTGTGCTATCTAATGAAGCTGTGTCTGTGTGCTATCTAATGAAGCTGTGTCGGTGCTATCTAATGAAGCTGTGTCTGTGTGCTATCTAATGAAGCTGTGTCGGTGCTATCTAATGAAGCTGTGTGTCTGTGTGCTGTCTAGTGAAGCTGTGTGTCTGTGTACTAACTAATGAAGCTGTGTGTCTGTGTAATATCTAATGAATGAGCCATCCCTCAGAGAGACTTCTAGAGTCAACGGGAACTCTGTCTGTCTTTTTTTTTGGGGGGGGTCATCTTTAATATTGCAGATTGTTGCTTCTATCAATGTAATTATCTGCATCATTTCCAATCCCCCATATATATTTTTTTGTAAATATATATATTATTTTCAATATAATTTATCCTTCTTTATTATTTTCCCCTAACCCTACCACCCCTCCCCTAATTGGAGTAAACTAATGGACAACAATACTTAGGCTTCTACTTACAGCTTATACATACTATATACATTTTACGGATAGTATATTTTCCATGTGTTATCTTTTGTTTGTTTTTAGTCCCATCCTTCAGCTACCCTCAACCCCTCCCATCTATCTCTGAAGACCATCCAGTTTTGATTTCTAGCTGCCATATATTTTTCCACTGTGCTGTGATGTTTCGCAAAGTTCTGAACCTTTCTATTTTCATAGATTCTACAGATTGTAAATGAAAGATAAACACCTTTGCTAAGAGTATTATTATATTATTGATCGATTGACTATGAGTTTTCAAATCACCCAGCAGCGCTATTTGCAGAGTTAGCTCCAAGTAAATGTTGAAATGTTTCATCCATTCCTGAACCTAAGACCAAAAACGAGCTACATATGGGCAGGGCCAAAACAAGTGATCTAATGATTCTGTCTCTTCACAGCAAAATCTGCAAAGCTGGGATGGTTTTATCCGCTATATATATATATATATATATATATATGTATGTGTATATATCATTCTATTGGTTGCAAGAATTTTGTATATACGTTTTGATCCGGCATCATTTTGTGTATCAGTTCATAAACCATGTGTCATGAAATCGGTACATCGAAAATCTCTTCCTAACTATTTTGCAATCTATGTAGCACAACTGTCTGTCTTGGTTACTGGTCAGAATGGGTACTGGTCAGAATGGTTACTGGTCAGAATAGTTACTGGTCAGAAAGTGGTTCACGTGCCTGGGAAGAGTGTGTGAGTAGGGTTGGTGTGTGTCTGTGTGTATCGAATAGGTGCAGTCAGCATAATGGGTTAGTTAGTGCAGTATGACAATGTGTCAGTGCTGCATGTTAGTTCCAGACCATGCCAGCTGTGTATATGCCTCGCCACACTACTTTAACAGCTTTCCCATAATGATGCCAGATTACATTGCAGGTGCAGCACAGTAAAAAATGGCTGACTAACTAACATGTTGTTACCAGTCAGACAGACCACTCAGTCACGCTTCGGGAGGGTGTTAATTAACTGAATTACAGTGGGCGGAGACAAAAGTAGTGCACGTCATAGGGAATAGAGTGCCATTTCTCAATGTCATTGGTCAGACTGGCTCCTGTGACTGATCAGAATGTGTCTATCAAGAAGAAACAAACCATTTGATGAATCAACCCTATTCCCTAGTGCACCTTCCTATATAGAGCCCTTTTGCTGTAGCATCAGCATTTAGTTATGCTAAATATATGACATATTAGAGGAGGCTGGTGGGAGAAGCTATAGGAGGACGGGCTCATTGTAATGGCTGGAATGGATCAATGGAACGGCATCAAATGTGGTTTCCATATGTTTGATCTGTTTGACACCATTCCATTTATTCTGCATCTCATTACTGCATCTCGTTAGGCTACTGCATCTCGTTAGACCACCGCATCTCGTTAGACCGCCGCATCTCGTTACTGCATCTCGTTAGGTTACTGCATCTCGTTACTGCGTATTGTTTACCGATCCCGCCCAGCTCATCTGCATAGAGCCAATGTGTCTCCAATTAGCGACTGTTTGTATGATGAGTACGAATATTTAGCATGCATCTCTTTATCCTGTTATCACTGTTAATTAGCATTTTATGGCGAAATTGGTGCAGGTATTATGTGCCAGTTGCACTCTCACCTTGTGTGTGTGTGTGTGTGTGTGTGTGTACATGTTTGTGTGTGTACCCCCCCATCTCAAGGTGTTTGTCACCCATTTGTCTCCAGATCCTCCTCCTCCATCTGCTTCTTCTCCTCCTTATTGTTCAGCTGTCTTTCAGCCACCTTACCTCCATCCTTTCTTCCCCCCCTCCTCCACACCCTCCTTCCCATCTTTCTCCCTCCTTCCCTACCGTCTCCTTTCTCTCTCTCTCTCTCTCTAACCTCTGACGTCATATTCCTCCCTGCTCCTGGCTCTGTGCCAAGTACTCAGACATGCAAGGGGAGGGGCGCTTCAGCCATATGCAAATGAACCCCCAGGCATATGCAAATCAGGTCCGCTGTTAATTAAAAGACGGCTGTAAATTCAATTAGATCGGAGATGGATGGATGTGTTCACAGGAAGAGATTTGGCGCACGATAGAAGTTTGCAGATCCGCGGTTGATGATCTCTTTTTAGGAGAAGAAATGAATGGGTGGGGGGGTTTGGGGTGATAACGGAGTTCGTACAGGGTCACTTTTGGGGCGAGGGGTACACCTTCAGGTGGTAAGAACAATGCCAGTCTGTATGGTCACGGTGGAGGGAGGCTGAGAGAGAGGGATGCTTTTACATCGTTCGGGCACGCCAGTTATCACAAAGCACTGGAGCTAGAGAGAGAAAGACTGTTGTGAGAAAGAGAAGCAGAAATCTAGAAAGAAAGGAAAGAGTAAGGAAGTCACAGATACGAGAGAGAGAGAGAGAGGTCTTCTTCCTTCTCCCTGGTGTGATGGTTTGTCATCAGGCTGATCACTGTGAGTAATTAAACCAATCAGAGACTCCGCCTTTAGGGGGGCGACGGGGAGGGAGAAGGTGTGTGTGTGTGTGTCTGCAGCAATGTTGTGTGTGTGTGTGTGTGTGTGTGTATTTCTGTTTAATTATGCATATATGGGTGTGTGAAAGTACACTTTGCAGATACATGTAGGATGGTGAACATTGTATATTTAACTTGTTTTTTCTAGGGTTTGTGCCATAGACTGTAAACAAATATGGACGAAGCCATCGATGACGTCACTCCATTGTTTCCTAGGAGAATGCTCAGTGGCCATTTGATGATCAGGAAGTGTCATTTCATCATGTCGCCATCTTGCTACATGGAGGAGTTTTTGGAAACATTGCATGCACAGTTTGAGCTACTCTAGGAAGTGACGTTGCAGCCTAGCTCAGTGCTGCCCCTCTCACGGAGTATCGCCTCGATCACACCGACAGTGTCATTGCATTTTGGTACACCAGAAGTACATTCATTTCCAAATGATTGCTGCATTTGCCTTGCAGCATTTGCGTTGCAGAGGCTGTTGCAGTGCATTCTGTGTGATGCATACGTTGGATTTATCGAACTTATGCGTCAAACTGTATGCGAAGACAGCTTGACAGAAATGGTAGCAGAAAGTGAATGTTGAACTTTGGTTGCACACATCCAGATGATGCTGCGTACCATTTTGCGCAATGACACTGTAGGTGAGTTCGAGGCATATCTCAAGTTGAAGGCTGACCGGGGTACTGCAGGCTGCCATTAGCAACTAAATTATCCTTATAACTTAATCAGTGTGTGATTTTGAAGTAGTCGGTTGAAGGACATACATCTGGTGAAAGAGAAGCAATTATTGATACCATGGTTGTGTTTGATTATTTCTTTTTTATATCCACGAATATTGATCCCGAAGATCGCCATTTCCCTATTCACTATAATGGGGGATCCTGTTTACTGGAAACAATGCCTGCAGTACCGCGGTTGGCCTTCAACTTGAAATCCTCAATGCGAGTGGGCAGTCATTCTCCCCTGGTTTGTGCCACTAAGGCAGGGATTTTCCCCACTAATCACAACTAATTGAATCAGGTGTGCTAGTTTTGGAAATGGAATAGATTAATGTAGCCCGGTCTCAGATCTGTTTGTGCTATCATGCCAACTCCTTGTCATACCGAACATTGACGTAATTACGCAAACAGATCAATACAGTATGTGGTACGGCTGGGGGTCCTGAGGACTGGTTGGTTTGGGAAACACTGCACTACGCTGGCCCCCTCAGGTCCATGAGGGATGGGGAAGTGTGACGGGGTCGTACTCTCCAGGTGGGTGATATGGGAGTGTGACAAGGGGTCGTACTCTCCAGGTGGGTGATGGGGGAGTGTGACAGGGGTTGTACTCTCCAGGTGGGTGATATGGGAGTGTGACAAGGGGTCGTACTCTCCAGGTGGGTGATGGGGGAGTGTGACAGGGTTTATGGGGGAATGTGACAGGGGTTCGTACTCTCCAGGTGGGTGGTTGTGGAGTGTGCCCCTGGGGGGCTGGAGAGAGAGGGAGCCTTGGCACAGACCAGCGCCCACACAAACACACAGCAGGGGGAACTAGAAAAGAAAGACCATTAAAAGTGTAGAGGAGAGTAAACAGAGGACAGAGATAGAGGAGGCACAAACATACAGTAATGGAACTCAGAGCGCAGCATTTACCAAGGGAGATAACTCTCATATTCTCCTTTAATAAACAGCAGGGGAGGGGTTAAAGGAGAGGAGAAAGAGGGATTGGGGACGGGGTGATGTCTATGAATCTGAATCACATTCTAAATCACACATGCGTAATACTAGGTTAATTATCTGATCCTTTGATTGGATGGACAATATGTCCGTTCATACTGCAAAAGCTTTGATTGGAGGACATCCTCTTGAAGTTGTCATAATTACCTTACAGGTCAATGGAAGTGGGTGAGGAGCACGAGGAGGACAGAAAATAGCTGTCCTCCAGCTACACCATAGTGCTACCCTAGAGGGTGCTGTTGAGGTTACTGTAGAGGCTACTGTAGACCATTGCAAAACAGTGAGTTTTAATCAGGTATGTGGTGATGTGAATATATTTATTATAGTTTTATCTAAACTTTTTAAATGTTTCATTGTATTTTTTTCTGAAATTCACTGAGTAGGATGGTCCTCCCCTTCCTCCTCTGAGGAGCCTCCACTGACACACACATGCACGCTGACCTGCTCACATTCCCCCCACCACACACACACACCATTCTCACACCATCATCCTTTCCCTGCCATTTATAAGCTGGATCTGCACATCAGGAGCTCTGGGGTCTTTTGTTCCCGACGCGTTTTTTCTCAACTGTGCTTCTTACCTCACCAGCAGAGAGAACATGCTTCTGTTCAAGTGCCACGTGTCGGCTACACTGATGAAATATTGGTGCTTTGCAGTTCTATATAGAACCTTTTTAAGGCCATATATGAAGCGAGGCCATTTAACCCTTTTAGTTCTATGTACTGTAGTGTTGCACCATTTCTTCTAGCACTCTGGTAATGGTACATTTTGAGCCTCTGTCATTCAGGCATAGACAGGAAAACAAACTCCTTGTACAAACAAACAGACTGGAAGGTGCTGTAATGTCTCCATGGAGATATAGTATCCAGGGAGATGTTGTGGGTGAATCAATCAGAACATTTTGCATTTACATTGTCATTTAGCAGACGCTCTTATCTAGAGCGACTTACAGTAGAGAGTGCATACATTTTTAATACTTTTTCATACAATAACGCCAAAGTTACAGTGCTTTAGCCTAGGTTAGCAGGGGTTGTGAGGGTTTTGTTGTCAAGTGCATACACTTAATTTACGCATATCATCTGTTTGTTTGAGCTTGAATTGTGGATCATTTGAAAATGAATAAAGGAAGTAGTATTAATCTTCACTCAAAATATTTTATCAAAATAGAGTGCATTCGGAAAGTAATCAGACCCCTTGACTTTTTCCACATTTTGTTACGTTACAGCCTTATTCTAAAATTGATTTAATAGTTTTTCCCCCCTCATCAATCTACACACAATACCCAATAATGACTCATCAAAAACAGGTTTTTAGAAGAAGAAAAAAACATTTACGTAAGTATTCAGACCCTTTACTCAGTACTTTGTTGAAGTACCTTTGGCAGTGATTACAGCCTCGAGTCTTCTTGGGTATGGCGCTACAAGCTTGGCACACCTGTATTTGGGGAGTTTATCCCATTCTTCTCTGCAGATCCTCTTAAGCTCTCTCAGGTTGGATGGGGATCGTCGTTGCACAGCTATTTTCAGGTCTCTCCAGAGATGTTCTATCGGGTTCAAGTCCGGGCTCGGGCTGGGCCACTCAAGGACATTCAGAGACTTGTCCCAAAGCCACTCCTGCGTTGTCTTGGCTGTGTGCTTAGGGGCGTTGTCCTGTTGGAAGGTGAACCTTCGCCCCAGACTGAGGTCCTGAGCGCTCTGGAGCAGCTTTTCATCAAGGATCTCTCTGTACTTTGCCACTTTCATCTTTCCCTCAATCCTGCCTAGTCTCCCAGTCCCTGCCGCTGAAAAACATTCCCACAACATGATGTTGCCACCACCATGCTTCACCGTAGAGATGGTGCCAGGTTTGCCTTTTACTGAGGAGTGGCTTCTGTCTGGTCACTTTACCATAAATGCCTGATTGGTGGAGTGCTGCCCATCTCCACAGAGGAACTCTGGAGCACTGTCAGAGTGACAATCGGGTTCTTGGTCACCTCCCTGACCCAGGCCCTTCTCCCCCGATTGCTCAGTTTGGCCGGGCGGCCAGCTGTAGGAAGAGTCTTGGTGGTTGAGTCACTGTGTTCTTGGGGACCTTCAGTGCTGCAGAAATGTTTTGGTACCCTTCCCCAGATCTGTGCCTCAACACAATCCTGACTCAGAGCTCTACGGACATGCACAGTCAACTGTGGGACCTTATATACACAAGTTTACGCGCTGTATCCCGGGTGGCGCCATAACTCTACACAAATGCATTTCATTTCCGCCGGAAGTTGTTGGCACAACGTCTGCCGGTGTAAACACAGCGATGTCGACGCTAGCTTGGGAACACGGTTCTACTACTATGCCGCAACCCGTCAAGGAGCGGAGGGGGAGGAACTTGCAAGGGACTATTTGGAAACTCTGGGCAACAGCATTGAAACCAAAGGCTTAGTGGTGTGCGAAAAGGAACCGTGGCTTGCAGCATCTCCCGATGGAGTGATAAACAACGACATTCTGTTGGAGATCAAATCACCTGTGATGGGAAACAAGTCACTTGCAGAATTTTTGGCAACAAAGAACTGCGAAATCACAACTGTGGCAAACGGAGATAGGGTAGATTACCATATTGCCTGCAATGGTCCAAAAGGCTACTACATGCAGGTACAAATTGAGATGCACTGCACAGGGCTTCAGCACTCCAAGTTGGTGATCTGGAACAAAACTGAGCACCTAGAAATCGAAGTACCCTACGACCAAGGCTTTGTCCAGGGGCATATCATAAGGCTGCGCACATTCTACTTTGCCCACATGCTCCCGAAAATTGTTGATGATTTTGTTGAGGGAAGGTTACAGTTCTGCAGTAAATATCTCAGCATTTTAAAACCAAAATAAACTGCCTTATTTAGGTCATGCCCACAGGAGCCAACAGATGTCCATTGTTTACATGATCTCTTTATGCTGTGCAATATATCAGTGTGCCTACTGTTTGAGTGAAAATAAAGTTTGATGTAATTTCAATCCTTAGAGTGCTACAATTTATTTTAACACAGTTCATAATTCATAGTAAGCTCATACTGTACATAAATAACACTGGATTAACTAATTGTTTTGAGGAAACTAAACAAATGGCTTCAACAAGAAAGATTGCGTGTTTAATCTTAACAGGTATTAAAAAGTAAAATACAAAAGCAGCCCACACAATTACATCACTATGAAAATATTCATATATAATATTACAAAATACAATGCACGCAGTATTTGTTGTGTTTATCTGTATTTAATGAACAACATGGCTGGGTGTTGGTAGACAGGGACACAGGGCAAGATTCTAAACCTCACTGATCAGTGGACTCTTCAGGTTAACTAGGCCAGCACAGATGGTTAAGATGTTGTCCAGTTTCGGTGCCATGCTGATGGGAACATTCTGGGATAAAATCTTAAACACCTTCAGTCTCTGGATTGCTCTTTCCACATGTATGCGGACATTGGCTACTCGCCTGGTGCGTGTCGTCTCCTCATTGGTCAACTGATTGCGCCTGTAGGTGAAAGCAGGGATGTTCAAACTGACCCTTCTCTCATCAAGCAAGTCTCGAATGGTGAACCCACGGTCCGCCATGACCTCATCACCAGCCCTCAGATAGTCTAGGAACCCACTGTCCATGGTGATAACCTTATCGCTGCTTCTGCCAGCATAGGCATCAGATATATACATGATTAGCCCATTAGGGGCCACAGCGATGAGATATTTCACAGTGTTGCGTGATTTATACTGGCTGAAAGTGTCACTCCTTGAGTCGTGGTTTGTGGCTCTCTGCATGGCACTTTCGGCACAGTCAATGATGCAGGTGGTTCGAGGGTAGTTCCTCTGAAACGACAAGGGCATGGTGGCACGAATGGTCTCTCTTGGAAGCCAGGGGATCAGGACTTTGAACTGTTCACCCATCACGTCAATCCAGTGACTAATCACAATGCTTGCCATGGATGTAGACACATTGAAGCGGTGAGCAATATCTCCTAATATTAGGTTTAGTTTTAGTTTCATCAACGTCATAAGTATTTGGTCAACAACAGGAAGGGTAATTGATGGCTTACTGAAAGGCAACAACACCGTCACCAGGGTGAATAATTGAACCATAAGCACTCCTGTATACAGCCGGGACCTAGCATCATCAATGACCGTGGTGCTGGTCACAGTAGGACCCATTTCTGCCTCGCACTGTGTGGCCTTGTCTACTTTAACAGACTGTGTTGTTGAACAGTAAATGTGATCAATATGTGACGGATCCTCCCATTGGGTCTGGGCATCTCGAAATTTTGGTGTAGCAGGCTCGGCCTCACAGACAGGCTGACAGGTTTCTGGAGCATCTAAAAAGGGGAAGAGAAAACATGGATGGAGCAAAATTAATGCAGGCATAGAGTCCTCTCACTACAAACATCACAATGGAAAAATGTGTACTACAACATTGCACTCACACGCACACACACAATCATCATCACAACAGCCTGCCACCTTGCATTGTATTTATGATGTAGACTAAGGCACACGCAGGCAGGCACACACACACACACACACACACACACACAATTAATGATGTAGCTATCGTGGGCATTGTTTGTCCCATCTCCAAAACAATCAACTGCCTTAGCAAAATTCCGGTAGCAATGTTAATGTATGACAACTTCTTCATAATTAACAGTATTGTCAGCTTCATAGCTAAAGTTGCTGAACTTACCCTCAGATTCAAGTCTGCGTTTCTTTATCTGGGGGGAGGCAGTGGTCCGCTGGGTGAGTTGACGCCTCTTTGGCTGGGGAGGGCGATTGTATCCCAACCACAACTCTGGGAAAGGATTATCCTTGGTAGGTTTTTGGTCAACAAAGTGATAGGAACAAACAAAAACGTTGAGGGGTGGTTTCTTTAGATTCAATGCCTTCAGCCAGGTCCTTGATTCCGAGTCGGTATCAGGCTTGCGAAAAAATGTAAACAATGGAGCGCATGGACATTGCCTCTTCGTAGCTGGTTTGTGGTCGTAGCACTCTCTATCTAACCACTCGTTCAGGTGCTTTCTCAAGTTTTTGCAACCAACTACCGCACACGTCGTTCCCGAACCACTTTTCTTCATGTTGTAATTGTAATTTTTATATCCTCTTTGTCACTGCGATATCAGTGCTTTGTCGGCACAACGGAGCTAGCTAGCAAAACAAACCCAGCCCGGCAGAACGGAAGTGGATTGCATCGACGGGAGGAGTTCAGGAAGTAGAGCGGAAACGGCTCAAAAACTTGTGCATAGACAGGTGTGTGCCTTTCCAAATCATGTCCAATCAATTGAATTTACCACAGGTGGACTCCAATCAAGTTGTAGAAACATCTCAAGGACGATCAATGGAAACAGGATGTACCTGAGTCTAATAGCAAAGGGTTTGAATACTTATGTAAATAAGGTACTTCCGTTTTGTATTTTTAATAAAGTAGCAAAAAAAATTTGCTTTGTCATTATGGGGTATTGTGTGTAGATTGATGACGAAAACATTGTTTTAATCCATTTTAGAATAAAGCTGTATCGCATTACAGATGTATACCTACGGAAATGCTGTGGTGCTATGAATGTATTACTCTGGAACCAACTGTTTGATTGCTTCAGTTCTCTTCCTGTCTGATCTGCAGGCTATGGAACTGCCATCAGGGGTCTACAAAGCCACTGAGGACAGAGAGACCACCTTTAACACACAGGTAGGTTACTGAGCAATAATCAACAACCTACCACCCAATGAAATAGTGTATGGGATTTCATGACGTGTATTTTCTGTTATTTAGGTGTATTTTCAGCTATTCCAGTGTATTTTCAGCTATTTCAGTGTATTTTCAGTTATTCCAGTGTATTTTCTGTTATTTCAGTGTATTTTCAGGGTGCATACATCTGTGTGCTGTTTTTAAGGCCAAACAGTAACATTGTGTTATTTTTCTGGTGTCCTTCACCTCTTACTGTGCATCCTCTCCTAATGAAAAGAGACAATCAGGAATGGCATTCTATATTATTGTAATGAAATGGTTTGATATGGGACCCCAGTATATTAAATCCTTTCGGTAATAACATTATTTATTGGGGACAGCACTGAACCCTGCTGCCCTCTCTAGGCCTTAATGATACCTGAAGGTTTAGAAGATTAACTTCTGAACTCAGATGCACCTTTTTCACTGGGAATGTAATTTAATCTTCAAGTGAATTTTCTGATGGGCCACTCTGTTGCGCTCTCTTCTTTCAGTCTCCTGTGACTCTCCATCTCTTTCTCTCTGTCTGACGTTCTCTTTCTCTCTCTCTTTGAATCTCTCTCTCCACCTGTCACTCTCTCCCTCTTTCTTTCGTTCTCTTTCTATGTCCTCTCTCCTTCTCCCTCTCTCTCTCCCTCTCCCTCCTCACCCTCCCTCCCTCTCTCTTTCCTCCTCTCCCTACCTACCTACCTTCCTCCCTCCTCTCCTGGGATCTGTCAAGCAGCTTTATCTGCCTGATATTAAACAATAAAGGCTGCCCCACTGCAGCCTGCAGATACCTGCTGTTTATTAAAGGAGAATAGGAGAGTTATCTCCCTTGGTAAATGCTGCCCTCTGAGTTCCATTACTGTATATTTGTGCCTCCTTTAACTCTGTCCTCTGTTTACTCTCCTCTACACTTTTAATGGTCTTTCTTTTCTAGTTCCCCCTGCTGTGTGTTTGTGTGGGCGTTGGTCCCGAGTCTGTCTAGGAAACCTTCCAGGATTGATTTCACCCATACAGTTAACCCACTAGTCTCCTTATATATAAAGAGCAATACAACATATACAGTATGATATACACTGAGTATAACAAACATTAAGAATGCCTTCCTAATATTGAGCCTTCCCTTTTTGCCCTCAGAATAGCCTCATTTCGTCAGGGCATGGACTCTACAAGGTGTCGAAAGCGTTCCACAGGGATGCTGGCCCATGTTGACTCCAACGCTTCCCACAGTTGTGTCAAGTTGGCTGGATGTCCTTTGGGTGGTGGACCATTCTTGATACACACAGGAAACTGTTGAGCGTGAAAAATCCAGCAGCGTTGCAGTTCTTGACACACTCAAACCAGTGCGCCTGGCACCTACTACCATACCCCCGTTCAAATGAATCTTTTGTTTTGCCAATTCACCCTCTGAATGGCACACATACACAATCCATGTCTCAAGGCTTGAAAATCCTTCTTTAACCTGTCTCCTCCCCTTCATCTACACTGATTGAAGTGGATTTAACAGGTGACATCAATAAGGGATCATAGCTTTCACCTGGTCAGTCTATGTCATGGAGAAGAGCATGTGTTCTTAATGTTTCGTACACTCAGTTTAAAATAATAATAATATGCCATTTAGCAGATGCTTTTATCCAAAGCGACTTACAGTCATGCGTGCATACATTTTTGTGCATGGGTGGTCCCGGGGATCGAACCCACTACCCTGGCGTTACAAGCGCCGTGCTCTACCAGCTTAGCTACAGATAACCACACTAACCCACTAGTCTCCTGATATACAGCTTTATAGCTTTCTAGGAAACAGGAAACAGGAAACATATTGCTCCTGAGATATATTCAATATATATATTGAATATATCTCAGGAGCAATATGTTTCCCGTTTCCTGTTTCCTAGAAATCTATAAAGCTGTATTGGATTTCAGTTGTCAATGTTCTCAGTCTTAACAATAGAGAGGGTTCTCTAGAGCTTTTGGTGAGAGCCAAATCTGTGTGTGCATGTGGAAAACCATTCTCTCAGGTAAGAAAAAAGTATTTCCACAGTGTGTGGGTGGAAGGTTGAAGCAATCAAAGAAATGAGGGTAAAGGATGATATCAGGGCCATATAGTCTACTTTACACAGGCAGCACAATTCTGATCTTTTGCCCAATTATTGTCAAAACAAAAAGAGCTGATCTGATTGTCAAAAGATCAGACTTGGGCTGCCTGTGTAAACACAGCCTTACGTGTCCCTGAAACAGTTTGTATTCCAACTCCCCATCAGACAGGCAGAGCTCTCTGTGTGTGTCTGTAACTCTGAGGGTCTTGATTGGAAGACTGGTAGAGCTCTCAGCCGGTGCTCTGTAACTTTGATTGGAAGTGTCTGGTAGAGCTCTCAGCCGGGGCTCTGTAACTTTGAATGGAAGTGTCTGGTGGAGCTCTCAGCTGGGGCTCTGTAACTTTGATTGGAAGTGTCTGATAGAGCTCTCAGCCGGTGCTCTGTAACTGTGATTGGGAGAGTCTGGTGGAGCTCTCAGCCGGGGCTCTGTAACTTTGATTGGAAGTGTCTGGTAGAGCTCTCAGCCGGGGCTCTGTAACTTTGATTGGAAGTGTCTGGTAGAGCTCTCAGCCGGGGCTCTGTAACTTTGATTGGAAGTGTCTGGTAGAGCTCTCAGCCGGGGCTCTGTAACTTTGATTGGAAGTGTCTGGTAGAGCTCTCAGCCGGGGCTCTGTAACTTTGATTGGAAGTGTCTGGTAGAGCTCTCAGCCGGGGCTCTGTAACTTTGATTGGAAGTGTCTGGTAGAGCTCTCAGCCGGGGCTCTGTAACTTTGATTGGAAGTGTCTGGTGGAGCTCTCAGCCGGGGCTCTGTAATTTTGATTGGAAGTGTCTGGTAGAGCTTTCAGCCGGGGCTCTGTAACTTTGAATGGAAGTGTCTGGTGAAGCTCTCAGCCGGGGCTCTGTAACTTTGATTGGAAGTGTCTGGTAGAGCTCTCAGCCGGGGCTCTGTAACTTTGATTGGAAGTGTCTGGTAGAGCTCTCAACCGGGGCTCTGTAACTTTGATTGGAAGTGTCTGGTAGTGCTCTCAGCCGGGGCTCTGTAACTTTGATTGGAAGTGTCTGGTAGAGCTCTCAGCTGGGCTCTGTAACTTTGAATGGAAGTGTCTGGTGAAGCTCTCAGCCGGGGCTCTGTAACTTTGATTGGAAGTGTCTGGTAGAGCTCTCAGCCGGGGTCTGTAACTTTGATTGGAAGTGTCTGGTAGAGCTCTCAGCCGGGGCTCTGTAACTTTGATTGGAAGTGTCTGGTAGAGCTCTCAACCGGGGCTCTGTAACTTTGATTGGAAGTGTCTGGTGAAGCTCTCAGCCGGGGCTCTGTAACTTTGATTGGAAGTGTCTGGTAGAGCTCTCAGCCGGGGTCTGTAACTTTGATTGGAAATGTCTGGTAGAGCTCTCAGCCGGGGCTCTGTAACTTTGAATGGAAGTGTCTGGTGAAGCTCTCAGCCGAGGCTCTGTAACTTTGATTGGAAGTGTCTGGTAGAGCTCTCAGCCGGGGCTCTTTAACTTTGATTGGAAGAGTCTGGTGGTGTTAAGTGATTTACTGTGTCTGTGCCGCCTGGCTGTCCACGGATAAATAATTCTCTGACAGCCATCCATCCCCAAAGTCTCCACTTCTCTCTCTCCCCCTTTTCTCTTTATCTATTTATCCCTTTCTCACCCTCTCCTATCGCTCCATCTTTCCCTCTCTCTCCATCTCTTCCCCTCTCTCCTCTGCTTCATCTCTCTCCATCTCTTCCCCTCTCTCCTCTGCTTCATCTCTCTCCATCTCTTCCCCTCTCTCCTCTGCTTCATCTCTCTCCATCTCTTCCCTCCTCTCCATCTCTCCCTCCCTCCTCTCTACTTTCCAACTCATTTGCATGGCAGAGCCTTGGAGATTATGCACCATGCAAATAACACTGCGCTCTGCACAAGGTGATTTCAACCCAGCCAGCCTGTCACGGTTTCGGCCGAGGCTGCTCCTCCTCCTGGTTCGGGCAGGCATCGGCGGTCGTCGTCCCCGGAGTACTAGCTGCCACCGATCTATGTTTCATGTTCGTTTGGTTTGGTCTTGATGTTGTACACCTGTGTCTAGTTAGTCCTCATTAGTGTTCTATTTAAGTCTTGTTGGGTGTGTCTGTGTTTGTGTGTGATTGTTCCTGTCGTATGTTTGCTTGTCGATTTCCTTATTCGCTCGGTTGAGCTTTACTCCACTTTGTTGGAGCGTTTTACGCACCTGTGTAGTGCGCCTTTTGTTTGTCGCCTACGTGCGTAGTTTCGCCTTCGGGCAAGTTTGTTCTGTTTTCCTTGTTGGATATTCCACTAAAGTCTTTTGGACTATACTTCGGTGTCCTGCGCTTGATTCCACCACTACACCCACCTACAGCATTTATGACACAGCCGTCCTCTTTCCTCTTCTATCTCCTTCTCCCTGTTCTAGTTACAGTTCTCCCTCAAGGAGAAGTGGATTCTGTCTTTATCTAGACATTTTAGGGTTTTTATCTTTTTGTCCCTGGCTGTTTTTATAGGTGTCCTTCTGGAGGGATCAAACTGAATTTGTGTGCGTCCGTGCTTGCGCTAATGTGTGTGTATGTGCGTTACCGCTCACGGGGCCAGACACTCACCCATATGTGCTGCAGGGAGTAGGGACAGCCAATCTTAACACAGCAACCTTTACTCTGCTGCTAATCTATCTACTGCAGAGCAACTGGATTAGACCCAGGCAGACAGACAGACAATACCCTCTGATGGATGGCTGCCTTCACACACAGAGAAAGAGACTGAAGTGTTTGTAACTGTAATAATACTATTATTTTATCCATGCCTGTACTGAGTCCAAACCCCCATGCTGTACTCATATAGTGGGATGCTGGTGTGTGTAGATGCTCAGTCATGTACACAGCTAGTTGTAATCTCTGTTCACACCCCCTCAGGGATTTAAAAAGAATGAACTGGTGTAAGAAATTATGCAAACTCCCTCTATCCCATGTCTACCCCACCAGTCCACTGCTTTTAAATCCACGGGGGGCGGGACATCAGAACAGTATGGAATCAGAACACAACCAGTGTCACAGAGTGCATCCTCATCCCTATATAGACTACCTACTGACTGCACTGTCTACGTCTCCAACCCACTCTAATACCTGCTTCCATTACATCAGTTCAGTTCATAAAGTAACATTTGAGTGGGGAGATCACAGCCACGTGGTGTGTGTGTGTGTGTGTGTGTGTGTGTGTGTGTGTGTGTGTGTGTGTGTGTGTGTGTGTGTGTGTGTGTGAGAGAGAAGTCCTGTCATTTTGGCTTTAAATAGTGTTTTAATTCATGCCCCACGTTGAGTTCAAAGAGAGGCAACAGGATAGAATGCTGCTGTAAAGGAATATGGAGATGAATGAACCCAAGTGTGCTTCACTAAGAGAGAACAAGAGAGAGGGGGTTTATATAGGCCTTATAAAGGCTTCATTAAGACTTAAAAGTTATGTTTCCTTTAAAGTGGGACCCTGAATTTAGGACACTTTAGGAGAGAAAAGAGACGGAGGGTATAAGTCAAAGTAATAGTGCAAATGTGGATGACTAACTTGGTATTAGTGTAACAGAGGTGGTTGGTGAACCATGCTTATTAGATAAGTAACCTTGCCTGAGACCTGAAGACTTGCTTTAGCTCCCCCATAGCTCTCCTTTTCCCTCCCTTTCCTCTCCTTTTCCCTCCCTCTCCTCTCCTTTTCCCTCCCTCTCCTCTCCTTTTCCCTCCCTCTCCTCTCCTTTTCCCTCCCTCTCCTTTTCCCTCTCCTCTCCTTTTCCCTCCTTCTCCTCTCCTTTTCCCTTTCCTCTCCTCTCCTCAGATCACACACAGACACACTCCCACAGATATCCAGAGATCCAGATCATAGCAGTGGAGTCGTCCCCCAGCCGTTGGGGAATTCTCAATGGTTTACGAAGTCATCAAATGGCCATTTATCCCACTCATATTAAATGGCTTTTGTTTAGGCTGGCCAGATTAGCATACAATAAGCAATCATACTCCCCTGATTAACAGATCTGAAGAGAGAGGGAGGGAAGGTCGAAAAAAGTATGAAAATGTATGCACACACTACTGTAAGTCGCTCTGGATAAGAGCGTCTGCTAAATGACTAAAATGTCAAATGTAAGGAGGGAGGCAGAGAGGGGATGAGATGAAAAGTGATCGAGGGCGAGAGAGAGAGAGCGCGTGAGACAGTGAGCGAGGTGGAGGAAAGGCAGACCAAGTGTGTTAATTGAAAAGAAGAAAGGAGAGGTAGATCGAGAGACAATTTGAGAAAGAGGCACACAACGAGAGAAAGTGAGCGCTGCCGATAAAGAAAGAGGCAAGAGCCATAGCTCTTGAAGCTAAGCTACTAGAAACCGAGCCTTGGGGAGCTCTTCTCTCGCCCAGTATTTCTCTCTCTCTTCTCCCAGTAAACATACAGGGCCTGGGGCACCTGGGGGACACACCTCTAATTAGCTGGGTGTTTAGCCTGCTGAGTAACTTTCATGTTTAATGGCCATGTTGGGTCCTGCCTGGGGGACCAGTTAAAACAACGCTCCACGTTCACTTAGCGACACACACCAGAGTTACAGCAGTTATACAGCTGAGCTAAATAGTTCAGCTAAATAAATCAGTTCTAAGCCTGGTGGAGAGGCAGGTAGGCAGGGAGGCAGGCAACAGGCCAGGGTTGCAGATGAAGCTGTTGTCATCTTCTAAGTACGTGAGAGGGAAGGAGAGAGAGAGGAGAGTGCGTGTGAATGCATAATGTGACATTTATATTTCCCCATCTCTGAACAGACAATAGGGTGTCCTAGTTCGATTATTTTCTAGACTTGACAGAGGCTAGACATATTTGAGAGATATAGACATACTGTAGCATGGGCGCACACACACACACACACTCCCCTCTTCCACCACTAAGGCACTACCTTTCCCACCACTAAGGTGCTACTTGATTGCTTGTGTTTAATTAGTAACCAGCCCACTCCAGAGCTGTCATCTCGTTAAACTATTAAGTCCTGAAGTAGAGATGCTGCTGTTTTAATTAGGGTGCCATTGTCAGAGAGGATTGTGGAAGAGATGCACAGGATTCATAGACCTCTTGTCTTTTCATGCTGGGCAACACTTTAACCCTCTCTACCCCTTCCCTCTATAACCCTCTCTACCCCTTCCCTCTATAACCCTCTCTACCCCTTCCCTCTATAACCCTCTCTACCCCTTTCCTCTATAACCCTCTCTACCCCTTCCCTCTATAACCCTCTCTACCCCTTCCCTCTATAACCCTCTCTACCCCTTCCCTCTATAACCCTCTCTACCCCTTCCCTCTATAACCCTCTCTACCCCTTCCCTCTATAACCCTCTCTACCCCTTCCCTCTATAACCCTCTCTATCCCTTCCCTCTATAACCCTCTCTATCCCTTCCCTCTATAACCCTCTCTACCCCTTCCCTCTATAACCCTCTCTACCCCTTCCCTCTATAACCCTCTCTACCCCTTTCCTCTATAACCCTCTCTACCCCTTTCCTCTATACCCCTCTTTACTTCTGGGGAAGGGGGTAGAGAGGGGGTTATTTTGTAGTGGTTGACTAATTAGATTGATTAGAGCTGAGCTGGTGTTGGTGACAGAGAGACAGGAAGAGGAAATGGAGACAGATGACCCTGTCCTGTACGGCTGCTACTGCTACGCCACAGGAATGACAATATGTCTACTCTGTGGTAGGAATGACAATATGTCTACTCCAGGACTGACCAACCCTGTTCCTGGAGAGCTACCGTCCTGTAGGTTTTTACTCCAACCCTAATCTAGCACACCTGATTCTAATAATTAGCAGGTTGATAAGATGAATCAGGTTAGTAACACCTGGGGTTGGAGCGGAAACCTACAGGAGGGTAGCTCTCCAGGAACAGGGTTGGGCAACCCTGGTCTACTCTGTGGTAGGAATGGCAATATCATGGCGACTCTGTGGTAGGAATGGCAATATCATGGCTAATCTGTGGTAGGAAAAGCAATATGTCTACTCTGTGGTAGGAAAAGCAATATGTCTACTCTGTGGTAGGAAAAGCAATATGTCTACTCTGTGGTAGGAATGACAATATGTCTACTCTGTGGTAGGAATGACAATATGTCTACTATGTGGTAGGAATGACAATATGTCTACTCTGTGGTAGGAATGACAATATGTCTACTATGTGGTAGGAATGGCAATATGTCTACTATGTGGTAGGAATGACAATATGTCTACTATGTGGTAGGAATGACAATATGTCTACTCTGTGGTAGGAATGGCAATATGTCTAAAGTGTGATAGGGATGGTAGTGTGGGTAGTCATTGATAGGAATAGGCTATGGTTAATCTGTACTACCGTGGAGAATAGCTGAGCTGCTAATCCACAAGACACAATTAGACCAGGCGTGTGAGGGGAAAGCCAACTGGCTAAAGTCCTTTTGATTGCTCCCTCCCTCCCTCCACTCTCTCTCTTTCTTTTTTTTCTATCTGCCTTTCTTTCTCTCTCTCTTCGTCTTGCTCTCTCTTTTTCTCTCCTTCTGTATCTCTCATCTCCATTTGTATTCCTTCTTCCCCATCTCTCTCTCTTTCTCTCACTCTCTCTCCTGTCTCTCGCTGTATGTGATTGCGTTGCTCTCTGTCTTGCTGTCTCTCTGTCAGTCGTTGTTGTATTCTGACTGCAGGACAGCGTTATAAGTCGTTGTTGTATTCTGACTGCAGGACAGCATTATAAGTCGTTGTTGTATTATGACTGCAGGTCAGCGTTATAAGTTGTTGTTGTATTCTGACTGCAGGTCAGCGTTATAAGTTGTTGTTCTCTGACTGCAGGACAGCGTTATAAGTCATTGGCTACCACCACCAGAGGGGTACTATAGACTCAGAAAAGAGCTGGTGTGCTCCCCACTCCATTCATTGTGTAGACAGACACAAACACACACACACACACTGGAGTAACTATCTGTCGGGAAGAGAGCAGGTGGGCACAGTGTGTATTCTGCACTTCCTGTAGAGAGCATGTTTGGTATGAGGGAGGGAGAAAGAGAGAAGGGGAGGGAGGGAATAATGACTGAGAGAGCTGGAGTAGAGTGAAAGAGTGGAGGGAGGGAGGGAGAATAAGAATACACTGTCAATCCTCAAATATACATTTTCCTCCTAAGCTACAATAGTTCAGGTAAATGTGTAACTACTATTAAACACTATATACACTGTAGCTGTCAGTCACTCCCTCTGCCTACTGGATCACAAATTCTATCTCACTGAGTGTAAACCACTGGGATGCTAAGACAGCTGAGGGCCTCAGACTGCTAGGTGCTTTCCAACCACAAGATGCAGATCAGGTCCAATTGAAAAATAACAAACATGTAACACATCTAACAGCCCAAACCTGTTATTCTAACTGGGAGAATTCCTCTTCTTTAGACTGATCTGGGCTGAGCTCCCAAAACTTCGTAGCACTAAGATCATCGTTCATCCATTGCCTACCGATGGACTTCAGATGATCTTTTTTTAAATTTATGGACACAGTCAATTTTACAATAATTATATTTTGTTTGTTTTTACTCCTGAACTTCAGATGATCTTAGCGGTAATAAAAGTTTTGGGAAACTCAGCCCTGCCCAGTACAAATTACCATGTGTACTGGCAATGCTGGTTGCCCTTGAAACTGCCCCTTCCTCAACCCGACCACAATTGCATCTCACTGGAGGTTTGATGGAGCAGAGGGTATCATGGGCATCTGACATCTCGTTGGTTCCTAATCTTGTTTCTGGGGGGCCTGGCTTTGTGTTGCACAGCGTGGGCAGAGGGAATGGGGTTTTAATGGTGGATTTAGACACAGAGGGATCATTCAAATGTCAGACGTTTTGCCCCATATCATACGGGGATGATTTCTGTATTTTGAAAGTTACATATCTTGAAAACTTGATTGCTGACAAGCAAAACATTTTGGGACTATGTCAACAATGGACTAATGAAACAAATACAAAAAGACTGGTTTTGGGTGGAATTTTCCTTTAAGGGCAGAAAAGCTGACCCTGAAAACAACACTGATCCTGAATCAGTTTTCTAGAGGCAACATCAGCCTTCTACCATTAAAGTTAAATTGGTCAGCTGGTTATTGATCAGGATGCAATCGTTGATGGGGTGAAACGGTCAGAAGCCCTGTCTGAGACGATGAACCCTAACCTCTGACCTCTGTCAGTGCTCCCTGGGGAGTCTGGGTTGTAGGTGAGACGTGTGTCAGCGACAGAAGCTAACGACTGAAGGGGAGGAGGAAAGATATAAAAAGAAAATGTGTCGATGAAGTGGGCCGATTATCCTCTCAGGCCTCATCCCCTCGCTATTGCCGGAGTTAGCTCGGTAGGCTAATCTCGTTAGCAAGATTCTCTGCTAAATGGATTGTTGGATGTCGTTTGCATAAACTCTCTGTGGCCATGTGGAATACAGTGTGGACAGTGACTCATGGACAGTGTGTGAAGTTACAGTGACAGGGAGAAGGATGGAAAAAGTCCATTCAATTTAGATGCATTGTCCTCAAACTGATGTTTTAGGTCAAATGATTATTGTCCCCGTATGATTTGAAGCGATGCCACCATGTCTGGTAACAAGCAGCCTATAGAAAATAGTCCCTGCTGTTGAATGAGTCTATACCTTCATCCCAGAGAAGAAAAGGTGAAGTGCCACCATTCCTTTCATCACCCTCTCCTCTCCTCTCCTCAGTCTCCCACTGTCCTTATCTATTAATGAACTAGAATCCTCTTAAGAGCAGAAGGCTGAGGATCTGTTACTACCTAGCCTAGTGTCTGTAAAGTACAGAGTCCTAAAGTCCTTTTCATTTATTTAAACCCTTTTCTCTTTTTCTATTTTACTTTCTATCTTCTCTCTCTCCCCTCTCTTTCTTTCTTTCTTTCTTTCTTTCTTTCTTTCTTTCTTTCTTTCTTTCTTTCTTTCTTTCTTTCTTTCTTTCTTTCTCTCCATCTATCTCTCTCTCTTTCCCCCTCTCCCTCTCTGCAGTTACTACTGGTGAGAGTCACTTTTGAAGGAGTGGACCACACTATCAGGTCAGTTTGTTCTTTTTTGAAAAGACCCGTTGTTGTGCTCAAGGTTCTATTCACTCCAATAGAACACACCATTTGTGTCTATATTGTTCACACATGGCAGATAGATGATACTGTAGCTTGATCCCAGATCTTTTGGCGCATCGGCGTGATAATGACAAGGGGTTGACAAGAGAACACAAACAGATCTGGGATCAGGCTAGAATATTCACACACACCTGGGGGCCTACTGAAACTTATGTGATGCTCATTAGATTAACCTGAGCAGTAGCCTAACACCCCTACTCATACAAACCAACTAGTGAAGCATACACTGGAATTATACATATTGGGATGTGATTAAAAGACTGGGGCTGGCCTGTTTGTCTGCCTGCGGTGGTTGGCATCGTTCACTCTCTCCCTCACACTGGATGAGATTTATTCACCCTGGCATGACTGCTAAATGTAGGCCCACCCTCCTCCTGTACCACTCCACCATTCTTTCCCCTACTGCTGCATCTAGGCCCACCCTCCTCCTGTACACTCCACCATTCTTTCCCCTACTGCTGCATCTAGGCCCACTCCACCATTCTTTCCCCTACTGCTGCATCTAGGCCCACCCTCCTCCTGTACCACTCCACCATTCTTTCCCCTACTGCTGCATCTAGGCCCACCCTCCTCCTGTACCACTCCACCATTCTTTCCCCTACTGCTGCATCTAGGCCCACCCTCCTCCTGTACCACTCCACCATTCTTTCCCCTACTGCTGCATCTAGGCCCACCCTCCTCCTGTACCACTCCACCATTCTTTCCCCTACTGCTGCATCTAGGTCCACCCTCCTCCTGTACCACTCCACCATTCTTTCCCTTACGGACTATCAATTTGTCTCTTTATCTACACCTGTCTGTCTGTCTGTCTGTCTGTCTGTCTGTCTGTCTGCGTACAGTTAGTGTACTGTAGATGTACTTTTAATATGACTGGTCAATATCCCATTTGAGATCCTAAATGGACATTAGTTCAATGGTACAGAGTCCCTGAAGGGAGGTGTCAGCCATGGGGGTGTCCACGCTGATTTTGTCTGATCTCACTCTACCCCTAACTTTGGCTCTTAGCACGCACACATTGCCCTCACCAATACCACACTGTCTACCAGGGGAGACTAGGGGTTGGACAACTGCCGTGAAGGGCGGTTGGGAGAGGTGTTGAGTGTGTGTGTGTGTGGGGGGGGGTCTGTGTCTTTGTGTGTGTGTGTCTGACTGCATCCAGAGGAATTGTATTCTAATGAAGGCAGACAGGCTCTCCCTGTCAGCTCTGCCAGATTACACTCAGCTTCTCATTTAGCTTGTCTCCCTCGTCACACACACACACACACGCACACACACACTCATATACAGACACACACACACACCCACACTCATATACAGACACACACACTCATACACACACACACACACACTGAACACCCTCCTCTCCCAGCTCACTCCTCCCCTCCCCTCTCCCAGCTCCCTTCACTCCTCCCCCTCCTCTCCCAGCTCCCTTTACTCCTCCCCCTCTTCTCCCAGCTCCCTTCACTCCTCCACCCTCCTCTCCCAGTTCCCTTCACTCCTCCCCCCTCCTCTCCCAGCTCCTTTCACTCCTCCCCCTCCTCTCCCAGCTCCCTTCACTCCTCTCCTCCCCTCTCCTATCCCCCTTTCTCCCCTCCTCCTCCTCTTTCCCAGCCTCAGCCCCCTGCTTTAACGCTACACCACTCTATCAACATATCTACTGTCATTGACATTTTCCATTTGGCAGGCCCTATATCTTCTTGCCATGCCGTTGCCTTGGTAATGATCGGCGGGGGCCTCAGCTGGTGGAGTGCGCGAGTTGCCCTGTGGGCCGTCTAGTCGGCTGCCCGCTCCAAACCTGACAGAAGCACAGCAAGCCTTTTACAGCAGATTTAATAAGGCAAATAATGAGATCGCCCGTAGCCAGTAATAACGCCTTAATTCAGTTTGGGATTAATTAATTATTGCCTGGTGAGCTACTTAGCGGTGACCAAAAATATGCAAATACCAAAATATTCAGTTCTTGCTACAATACATATGTTTTCTGTTATTTTAGGCAAATGGTTATTCTAGTGAGATCTTTCAATGGTTATTAAATGAATACTTTATTTAGTTTTGACAATAAACACAACCATTAAAAAACAAATAAAGAAAAATAACATTAACTTATTTTATAGCATCAAGTCCGCCCAGGTTATTTAATGATTTCTAAGGCTTTTTATATCCTCTCCCATTTCTCTCCTCTTCAAGTGAAATCTTTGCAATCTCTCGTTTTAGCTGAATTAGAGCCTCTTTGAGTGGTATTGAGTGGGCTGAAGGCTAATGAATGGGGAACCTCCTCCTGTGTTTCACTGTTTATCGTGTTCCTGATGGAGATAGTTTAACTGTTTATCGTGTTCCTGATGGAGACAGTTTAACTGTTTATCGTGTTCCTGATGGAGACAGTTTAACTGTTTATCGTGTTCCTGATGGAGACAGTTTAACTGTTTATCGTGTTCTTGATGGAGATAGTTTAACTGTTTATCGTGTTCCTGATGGAGACAGTTTAACTGTTTATTGTGTTCCTGATGGAGACAGTTTAACTGTTTATCGTGTTCCTGATGGAGACAGTTTAACTGTTTATCGTGTTCTTGATGGAGATAGTTTAACGTGTGTTCCTAATGGAGACAGTTTAACTGTTTATCGTGTTCCTGATGGAGATAGTTTAACTGTTTATCGTGTTCCTGATGGAGACAGTTTAACTGTTTATCGTGTTCCTGATGGAGATAGTTTAACTGTTTATCGTGTTCCTGATGGAGAAGGTTTAACTGTTTATCGTGTTCCTGATGGAGACAGTTTAACTGTTTATCGTGTTCCTGATGGAGACAGTTTAACTGTTTATCGTGTTCCTGATGGAGACAGTTTAACTGTTTATCGTGTTCTTGATGGAGACAGTTTAACTGTTTATCGTGTTCCTGATGGAGATAGTTTAACGTTTGTGTTCCTAATGGAGACAGTTTAACTGTTTATCGTGTTCCTGATGGAGACAGTTTAACTGTTTATCGTGTTCCTGATGGAGACAGTTTAACTGTTTATCGTGTTCCTGATGGAGACAGTTTAACTGTTTATCGTGTTCCTGATGGAGACAGTTTAACTGTTTATCGCGTTCTTGATGGAGATAGTTTAACGTGTGTTCCTAATGGAGACAGTTTAACTGTTTATCGTGTTCCTGATGGAGACAGTTTAACTGTTTATCGTGTTCCTGATGGAGACAGTTTAACTGTTTATCGTGTTCCTGATGGAGACAGTTTAACTGTTTATCGTGTTCCTGATGGAGACAGTTTAACTGTTTATTGTGTTCCTGATGGAGACAGTTTAACTGTTTATCGTGTTCCTGATGGAGACAGTTTAACTGTTTATCGTGTTCTTGATGGAGATAGTTTAACGTGTGTTCCTAATGGAGACAGTTTAACTGTTTATCGTCTGATGGAGAAGTTTAACTGTTTATCGTGTTCCTGATGGAGACAGTTTAACTGTTTATCGTGTTCCTGATGGAGATAGTTTAACTGTTTATCGTGTTCCTGATGGAGAAGGTTTAACTGTTTATCGTGTTCCTGATGGAGACAGTTTAACTGTTTATCGTGTTCCTGATGGAGACAGTTTAACTGTTTATCGTGTTCCTGATGGAGACAGTTTAACTGTTTATCGTGTTCTTGATGGAGACAGTTTAACTGTTTATCGTGTTCTTGATGGAGATAGTTTAACGTGTGTTCCTAATGGAGACAGTTTAACTGTTTATCGTGTTCCTGATGGAGACAGTTTAACTGTTTATCGTGTTCCTGATGGAGACAGTTTAACTGTTTATCGTGTTCCTGATGGAGACAGTTTAACTGTTTATCGTGTTCCTGATGGAGACAGTTTAACTGTTTATCGCGTTCTTGATGGAGATAGTTTAACGTGTGTTCCTAATGGAGACAGTTTAACTGTTTATCGTGTTCCTGATGGAGACAGTTTAACTGTTTATCGTGTTCCTGATGGAGACAGTTTAACTGTTTATCGTGTTCCTGATGGAGACAGTTTAACTGTTTATCGTGTTCCTGATGGAGACAGTTTAACTGTTTATCGCGTTCTTGATGGAGATAGTTTAACGTGTGTTCCTAATGGAGACAGTTTAACTGTTTATCGTGTTCCTGATGGAGATAGTTTAACTGTTTATCGTGTTCCTGATGGAGACAATTTAACTGTTTATCGTGTTCCTGATGGAGATAGTTTAACTGTTTATCGTGTTCCTGATGGAGACAGTTTAACTGTTTATCGTGTTCCTGATGGAGACAGTTTAACTGTTTATCGTGTTCCTGATGGAGACAGTTTAACTGTTTATCGTGTTCCTGATGGAGACAGTTTAACTGTTTATCGTGTTCTTGATGGAGACAGTTTAACTGTTTATCGTGTTCTTGATGGAGACAGTTTAACTGTTTATCGTGTTCTTGATGGAGATAGTTTAACGTGTGTTCCTAATGGAGACAGTTTAACTGTTTATCGTGTTCCTGATGGAGACAGTTTAACTGTTTATCGTGTTCCTGATGGAGACAGTTTAACTGTTTATCGTGTTCCTGATGGAGATAGTTTAACTGTTTATCGCGTATGTGTATGAATCTCCTGCAGCCGACAAATCCTCCACCCATTCCACTCATCTTTCAGTTAGGCTTCTGAATTACCTGTCATCTCCTCTTTGATGAGATAACAATCACAGGAAATGAAGGTGGAGGGAATCATTAATTTCATGTTGAGATGTGAATAATTTGGAAGAGGCTATGGCTGTATTCCATAAATGGGTGAATTCAATGTTCTGGTGTGTTTCAGGTGTGCTATCTTTCTCTCTCATTGAACTCACCATTGTAGGCAGAGAACACAGACTCAGAGGCGGAGGTTGCCTCCCAAATGGCACCCTATTCCCTAAAGTAGTGCTCTATATTGTGAATAGCGAGCCATTTGGAACACACATGGAGGCTGTCCCGTTGGCTCTTAAGGCTTGAGAGCTCTTTAAAGACCCCAAGAACAAAAACACTCCCAAGAGTGTGTGTGTGCGCTAGCCCCCTAAATCAGCAGCTCTCCATGAACACACTCCCTCCGACCCAAACACACACACACACACACACACACACACACACACACACACACACACACACACACACACACACAGTATTAATCAGTTCCTCTCTGTACACACAGCACTCCCTCCCAGCCCCTCAAATGAAGACATCAAAGCTATGTGTAACTGAAAGAGAGGATGAGAGGAAGGAGGAGTGAGGGGAGGTGTGCATGTATTAAGAAGAAAATGATCTGGATGTTTGAAATTGTAAAGCGATTTCAATCCATTTTTGTCGGCTTGAGAGGATGGGTGGTGTGAATTGACTAACATTTAACAGCACTCCCCTGCTAGCACGCACACACACACACACGGACACGCATGTGAGGACCAACAGGCAAGTGTCTTTACTGCATTTTCAACCTCTCCCTGACCGAGTCTGTAATACCTACATGTTTCAAGCAGACCACAATAGTCCCTGTGCCAAAGAAAGCGAAGGTAACCTGCCTAAATGACTACCGCCCCATAGCACTCACGTCAGTAGCCATGAAGTGCTTTGAAAGGCTGGTCATTATTCACATCAACATCATTATCCCGGAAACCCTAGACCCACTCCAATTCGCATACAGCCCCAACAGATCCACAGATGACGCAATCTCAATCGCACTCCACACTGCCCTTTCCCACCTGGACAAAAGGAATACCTATGTGAAAATGCTGTTCATTGACTACAGCCCAACGTTCAACACCATAGTACACACAAAGCTCATCACTAAGCTAAGGACCCTGGGACTAAACACCTCCCACTGCAACTGGATCCTTGACTTCCTGACGGGCCGCCCCCAGGTGGTAAGGGTAGGCAACAACACATCTGCCACACTGATCCTCAACACAGGGACCCCTCAGGGGTGCGTGCTTAGTCCCCTCCTATACTCCCTGTTCACCCACGACTGCATGGCCAGGCACGACTCCAACTCCATCATTAAGTTTGCTGACGACACAACGGTGGTAGGCCTGATCACCGACAATGATGAGACAGCCTATAGGGAGGAGGTCAGAGACCTGGCAGTGTGGTGCCAGGACAACAACCTCTCCCTCAATGTGAGCAAGACAAAGGAGCTGATCGTGGACTACAGGAAAAGGAGGGCCGAACTTGCCCCCATTCACATCGATGGGGCTGTAGTGGAGCGGGTCGAGAGTTTCAAGTTCCTTGGTATCCACATCACCAACAAACTATCATGGTCCAAACACACCAAGAAAGTCATGAAGAGGGCACGACAAAGCCTATTCCCCCTCAGGAGACTGAAAAGATTTGGCATGGGTCCCCAGATCCTCAAAAAGTTATACAGCTGCACCATCGAGAGCATCCTGACTAGTTGCATCACCGCCTGGTATGGCCCAAAAAATTGTCAAAGACTCCAGTCACCCAAGTCATAGACTGTTCTCTCTGCTACCACACGGTAAGCGGTGCCGGAGCACCAAGTCTAGGTCCAAAAGGCTACTTAACAGCTTCTACCCCCAAGCCATAAGACTCCTGAACAATTAATCAAATGGCCACCAGGACTATTTGCATTGACACCCCCCCTCGCTGTTTATTATCTATGCATAGTCACTTTACCCCTACCTACATGTACAAATTACCTCTACTAACCTGTACCCCCACACATTGACTCGGTACCGGTACCCCCTGTATATAGCCTCATTATTGTTATTTTATTGTGTTTCTTTTATTTTTTTTAATTTATTTTACTTTAGTTTATTTAGTGAATATTTTCTTAACTCTATTTTCTTAAAACTGCATTGTTGGTTAAGAGCTTGTAAGTAAGCATTTCACAGTGTTGTATTCGGTGCATGTGTAATGTGACAAATACATTTTGATTCGATTTGATTTGATTTTATACACACACACACACACAGACACAGTGGGTTGGGGAGCAGGAAGCCTGTTTGTGGAGGTGTGTGACGACCTCTATCCCATTACAGGACAGAGGCAGTGAAGGATCACTGCCAGCGGCTGGACAGGAGGGTTAAAGCACCGTGCTTCTCCTCTCTACTGAGGGGCAAATCCACTCAACTTCTATGAACCAATTAATTAATGAAATAGCATGTGTATGTAACATATCCTGTGTGTGTGCGTGCGTGTGTGTGTGTGTGCGTGCGCGTGTGTGTGTTTGTGTTTGTGTAGCTGCCTCCCATATCCTCCTCTGCTTGGACCATAACTCACCCTACTAGCCTCCCAGGCCCATGGAGGCAGTAAACAGTGGTGGTGACAGAGGCCTCCAGGCCATAGAGGAGGCAGTAAACAGTGGTGGTGACAGAGGCCTCCAGGCCCATAGAGGAGGCAGTAAACAGTGGTGGTGACAGAGGCATCCAGGCCCATAGAGGAGGCAGTAAACAGTGGTGGTGACAGAGGCCTCCAGGCCATAGAGGAGGCAGTAAACAGTGGTGGTGACAGAGGCCTCCAGGCCCATATAGGAGGCAGTAAACAGTGGTGGTGACAGAGGCCTCCAGGCCATAGAGGAGGCAGTAAACAGTGGTGGTGACAGAGGCCTCCAGGCCCATATAGGAGGCAGTAAACAGTGGTGGTGACAGAGGCCTCCAGGCCCATAGAGGAGGCAGTAAACAGTGGTGGTGACAGAGGCCTCCAGGCCCATATAGGAGGCAGTAAACAGTGGTGGTGACAGAGGCCTCCAGGCCCATAGAGGAGGCAGTAAACAGTGGTGGTGACAGAGGCCTCCAGGCCATAGAGGAGGCAGTAAACAGTGGTGGTGACAGAGGCCTCCAGGCCCATAGAGGAGGCAATAAACAGTGGTGGTGACAGAGGCCTCCAGGCCCATAGAGGAGGCAATAAACAGTGGTGGTGACAGAGGCCTCCAGGCCATAGAGGAGGCAGTAAACAGTGGTGGTGACAGAGGCCTCCAGGCCCATAGAGGAGGCAGTAAACAGTGGTGGTGACAGAGGCCTCCAGGCCATAGAGGAGGCAGTAAACAGTGGTGGTGACAGAGGCCTCCAGGCCATAGAGGAGGCAGTAAACAGTGGTGGTGACAGAGGCCTCCAGGCCATATAGGAGGCAGTAAACAGTGGTGGTGACAGAGCCTCCAGGCCCATAGAGGAGGCAGTAAACAGTGGTGGTGGCCTACTGAGCTACAGCACCACAGGCTGGGTGGTCAATAACACCAGGCAGGTAGGCAGAGCTGGGACTACAGACTGGTAGGGATGAAGGGAACTACAGACTTGGAGTGATGAAGAGGACTGGGGACTGGGAGTGATGAAGGGGACTACAGATTGGGAGTGATGAAGGGGACTGAGGACTGGGAGTGATGAAGAGGACTGAGGACTGGGTGTGATGAAGGGGACTGAGGACTGGGAGTGATGAAGAGGACTGAGGACTGGGAGTGATGAAGGGGACTGAGGACTGGGAGTGATGAAGGGGACTAGAGACTGGGAGTGATGAAGGGGACTGAGGACTGGGAGTGATGAAGAGGACTGAGGACTGGGAGTGATGAAGGGGACTAGAGACTGGGAGTGATGAAGGGGACTGAGGACTTAACTCCTATTCTCTGTCTCTCTCTGTCTCTCTCTGTTTGTCTGGGCAGCAGGCCTAAGGGATTTCACACAGCCATATGAATGATTCATTGTGCTCCGTAGAGTGTGTGTCCTGACTAGGAAACGGAGAAGAGAGGAGAGGAGAAGGAGAGGAGAAAGAGAGATACAAAGGCTGACAGACACTCACCAACAACCCACAGCAACACAGACACTACAACCCCCACAATGCCCAGGGACATTCATTATTACAACTCTATGGTGATTCATATGCAGAAAATACCCTGCATTCCTCATGTAGGCCACAGAAACAACATCATAATTTTTAATTTACGTTCCCCATGACCTAGCGTGCATAGATTATCTAAGAGATAATTAAGACATACTAAATAATTAAGTGAACAATAATGTTAATTCATGAATAATAAATTAATAATGTGTGTATATAGGATCTCGGGACGTGGCACTGAGATTGATAGTATAGCCTATATAAGACCTCCACTGAGAGGAAGACTGCTGTTGCTGTTTCCTCCCACTGGGCATATTCATCATGGTACCATCATCTCACCACTGTAGTTACACACTCATGTATTATTTACCAAGCTAATCCCACTGCAGAAGTGTGGTACATGTGAGGGCCAATGTGGCTTGGCCTGGCTGCTGTATCCAGCCTTGTGTAAATCTGTGGGATTTTCAGATGTATTCATTGGTTGGTTGGTTGGTTGATTTCTGAATGACTGTGTGTTTTGATTTCAAGACCAGGTTCATACCACCTCACTCACTTACTGTTCTTCTCCTCCTATTCTCACTTGGCCTATGTGAAGAGAGAGATTTTTCATCTGTGTGTGTGTGTGTGTTTGTTGTCTCTGCATTGTGGCATGTAGAGTGGTTGGGTTTGATATGTGGACGAGACACCAGTGAGGCAGAGTGAGTCTGGTACCGTAATAATAAAACAATGGTCACCAACTGATATAGATCCAGTGTGTGTGAGAGAGAGAGAGAGAGAGAGAGAAAACACACACACACACACACAACCCACCCTCCAGCCCAGTGGAGAGCCCATTGCATGAAAGCCTGTTTCATTACATTTCAGATTAGAGTTGTGGCCAAGCGGCTGCCTGGGCAGTGAATTATGCGTCTGTTACCTGCTAAGGCTTTTGGGGGAATGAGGCTGGCTGCATTCTCCCTGCTTCTCGTGACCTTGGAGGTCATTTGGAGGAAGGACGCATTCATCACTGTGACACATGTATGCTGGGAGAGAGAGAGAGAGGAGGGAGAGAGAGAGGGGAGAGAGGGAGGAGAGAGAGGCTGATAGCCACAACACCCATGCTAGACTGTTAACCCCCACCACCAACACAACACTATAGCGTGTTATAGCTCAGACTGCAGATTGAAAACATGGCCTCCTTTCTCCCCTCTATAACACTAAATTAAGAGTTTACTTTATGTTATGGCAGTACTTTTGTTTGCCTCATAATAGCTTAGAATATTCAATGGATGCCATGACCTCTTCTTCTTGCTTTGTCTTTAGTTAACCAATGCTTCATATTTTTTATATGCATACTAGGTTCAAGGATAACAACTGGCAATGGGAATCAAGTTTACCTGTTTGTCTTCCTAGTCAACCTCCAGTTCCTAATCACATTCATTATCTCATCCACATCTCCAGTTGGTCCATGGCTCCAACTACAGTCCTGTCCTGCTCATCAATATAACACACACACACGCACACAGGGAGCGTCTCAGGGGGATCAGCGTTGCAGATAAGAGTATTGATCAGAGTGAAGTCAAGATCGACCTACAGCCTCTATTCTATCTGTCTCCCTAGCCCAGACTTACATACAGACAGTGTAATGCAGGGGTCGGCAACATTCGGCCCACAGCCCAAAACCGTCCTGCAAGTGATTTTTTTTGCCCCCCCCCCCAAAAAAAAAGTTTTTAGCAAAAAAGAAAAATGAAGATCACCAGGAATTCAGCTAAAAATAAGTTTAATTTAGGAAATCTGTTCACCAAGTATCACCACCAATAAAATAGACAGTGTAATCAAGGTAAGAAATGATTGTTATTTTCAAATACAATCTATTTTTGGGCTTAGTTGTGGTCAATTTGCAGTGTACCAATTATTATAATTATATTCTGGCCCCCCACGCAGACAGAAATTGGCTGCAGGTGTGGTAGGCAATCTCAAACACACACACACACAGTGGGGGAAAAAAGTATACCTCTTAAAGGGAGTGCTCCTAATCTCAGTTTGTTACCTGTATAAAAGACACCTGTCCACAGAAGCAATCAATCAATCAGATTCCAAACTCTCCACCATGGCCAAGACCAAAGAGCTCTCCAAGGATGTCAGGGACAAGATTGTAGACCTACACAAGGCTGGAATGGGCTACAAGACCATCGCCAAGCAGCTTGGTGAGAAGGTGACAACAGTTGGTGCGATTATTCGCAAATGGAAGAAACACAAAAGACCTGTCAATCTCCCTCTGCCTGGGGCTCCATGCAAGATCTCACCTCGTGGAGTTGCAATGATCATGAGAACGGTGAGGAATCAGCCCAGAACTACACGGGAGGAACTTGTCAATGATCTCAAGGCAGCTGGGACCATAGTCACCAAGAAAACAATTGGTAACACACTCCGCCGTGAAGGACTGAAATACTGCAGCGCCCGCAAGGTCCCCCTGCTCAAGAAAGCACATATACATGCCCGTCTGAAGTTTGCCAATGAACATCTGAATGATTCAGAGGAGAACTGGGTGAAAGTGTTGTGGTCAGATGAGACCAAAATGGAGCTCTTTGGCATCAACTCAACTCGCCGTGTTTGGAGGAGGAGGAATGCTGCCTATGACCCCAAGAACACCATCCCCACTGTCAAACATGGAGGTGGAAACATTATGCTTTCGGGGTGTTTTTCTGCTAAGGGGACAGGACAACTTCACCGCATCAAAGGGACGATGGACGGGGCCATGTACCGTCAAATCTTGGGTGAGAACCTCCTTCCCTCAGCCAGGGCATTGAAAATGGGTCGTGGATGGGTATTCCAGCATGGCAATGACCCAAAACACACGGCCAAGGCAACAAAGGAGTGGCTCAAGAAGAAGCATATTAAGGTCCTGGAGTGGCCTAGCCAGTCTCCAGACCTTAACCCTATAGAAAATCTGTGGAGGGAGCTGAAGGTTCGAGTTGCCAAACGTCAGCCTCGAAACTTTAATGACTTGGAGAAGATCTGCAAAGAGGAGTGGGACAAAATCCCTCCTGAGATGTGTGTAAACCTGGTGGCCAACTACAAGAAACGTCTGACCTCTGTGATTGCCAACAAGGGTTTTTCCACCAAGTACTAAGTCATGTTTTGCAGAGGGGTCAAATACTTTTTTCCCTCATTAAAATGCTAAATTTATAACATTTTTGACATGCGTTTTTCATGATGTTTTTGTTGTTATTCTGTCTCTCACTGTTCAAATAAACCTACCATTAAAATTAGAGACTGATCATTTCTTTGTCAGTGGGCAAATGTACAAAATCAGCAGGGGATCAAATACTTTTTTCCCTCACTGTATATATAAAGAGATGTTTCTCGCTCTCTAATGACAATGCCTGACACATATCGGCAGAGACAGTTTGATCAAGTGGGTATTTGCCCTATAGAAACAGATCACTATGTTATCCATGACTGATTTATTTCCCTGCCCCTCCGTCCCCACAGTCTTCAATCTCATCTCGAGCCCACAAAAAAACTATCTGGTGCTATGCTAGCAGACGTTAGCACTTAGCGCTGCTAGCGTACCTCCTCCAAAACAACGGTGAGTGACTTTGGCAGGTGCGTGGTGCTGTTGAGGCACCAGCAGGCTTTGAAGGATGACAGTGTGAAGAGGCTTTGATGGCTGCGCTGCTCTTCACTTCCTGCCCCTCAGAGAGACATGCTCCCCTACGTGTCGCATCACAAGTGTAGATAAACAGAGTGTGTGTGTGTGTTAGTGGTGCACAGGTCAGCTGCTGGTCGGTGCTGGGGAGGGCCTTCAAGGAGTCGAGGCCGTAGGCAGAGCACTGGTGGACCTTTTCAGGTGAGTAGGCACCCAACTCACCCAGAGCTCCCTGTTGCGCATATGTGTATAGATGTTGTATTTCCCGAGTTTTCTTCTCATTCCCAGCATAAGGCGCTAGTAGATTCAGGCGCAGCTGGGAACTTTATTGATCGTCAGTTTACCCGTAGGTTAGGGATTCCTATTGTGCCCGTTGATGTGCCCTTCCCTATAAATGCCCTAGATAGTCGCCCTTTGGGGTCAGGTCTGATTAGGGAGGTCACAGCGCCACTCTGGATGAAGACGCAGGAGGGGCATGAGGAAACAATTAGTCTATATCTGATTGATTCTCCTGCGTTTTCAGTGGTGTTGGGGCTTCCCTGGTTAACTTCTCATGACCCCACTATTTCATGGCAACAGAGGGCTCTCAAGGGATGGTCAAGTCAGTGCTCGGGGAGGTGTGTAGGTGTTTCCGTAGGGGCAACTACGGTGGAAAGTCCAAACCAGGTTCCCACCATGCACATTCCGCCTGAATATGCCGATTTGGCTCTCGCCTTCTGTAAAAAGAAGGCGACTCAATTACCACCCCATCGACAGGGGGATTGTGCGATAAACCTCCAGGTAGGCGCTGCGCTTCCCCAGAGTCACGTGTATCCTCTGTCACAGGAAGATACACGTACAAGTGCTTTTTATTTTAATTTAGGAAGAGACGGCGGCTATGGAAACATATGTCACCGAATCTCTGAGGCAAGGATACATTCGGCCATCCACTTCCCCTGTGTCATCGAGTTTATTTTTTGTGAAGAAGAAGGATGGTGGCTTACGCCTGTGCATTGACTACCTTGGTCTTAATCAGATCACCGTAAAATACAGCTATCCACTACTTCTGATTGCGAGTATGACGGAGTCATTGCACAGGGCGCGCTTCTTCATGAAATTGGATCTCAGGAGCGCGTACAACCTGGTGCGTATCCGGGAGGGAGATGAGTGGAAGACAGCATTTAGTACCACCTCTGGGCACTATGAGTACCTCGTCATGCCATATGGTTTGATGAATGCTCCTTCAGTCTTCCAATCTTTTGTTGATGAGATTTTCAGGGACCTGCACGGACAGGGTGTAGTGGTGTATATTGATGATATTCTCATATACTCCGCTACCCGGGCCGAGCATGTGTCCCTGGTGCGGCAGGTGCTTGGTCGAATGTTGGAGCATGACCTGTATGTGAAGGCGGAGAAATGTCTGTTCTTCTGAGAGTCCATCTCCTTCCTAGGACACCGCCTGGCCGCGTCAGGTGTGGAGATGGAGATTGACCGCATTTCGGCCGTGCGTAATTGGCCGACTCCAACCACGGTGAAGGAGGTGCAGCGATTCTTGGGTTTTGCCAACTACTACCGGAGGTTTATCCGGGGCTTTGGTCAGGTAGCGGCTCCCATTACCTCCTTGCTAAAGGGAGGACCGGTGCGTCTACAGTGGTCAGCTGAGGCGGACAGGGCTTTTGGCCATCTGAAGGACCTGTTTACTTCGGCTCCGGTGCTGGCTCATCCGGATCCTTCCTTGGCATTCCAGGTTGAGGTGGACGCGTCCGAGGCTGGGATTGTAGCTGTACTGTCTCAGCGCTCGGGTACGCCACCAAAAATCCGCCCCTGTGCTTTCTTTTCTAAGAAGCTCAGTCCGGCGGAGCGCAACTATGATGTTGGGGACCGGGAGCTGTTAGCTGTGGTTAAAGCTCTGAAAGTGTGGAGGCATTGGCTTGAGGGGGCTAAACATCCTTTTCTCATTTTGACTGACCATCGTAATCTGGAGTACATCCGGGCGGCGAGGAGGTTGAACCCTCGCCAGGCAAGGTGGACCATGTTCTTCACTCGTTTTGTGTTTACTCTCACTTACAGACCAGGTTCCCAGAATGATAAGGCAGACGCCCTGTCCCGACTGTATGACACAGAGGAGAGGTCCATTGAGCCCACTCCCATACTTCCGGCGTCGTGTCTGGTGGCACCGGTGGTGTGGGAGGTTGACGCGGACATCGAGCAGGCGTTACGTACCGAGCCCACTCCCCCCCAGTGTCCAGAGGGTCGGATGTACGGGCAGCTCGAGGTTCGTGATCGATTGATCTATTGGGCTCACACGTCACCATCCTCTGTTCATCCTGGCATCGGTCGGACAGTGCACTGTCTTAGTGGGAAGTACTGGTGGCCCACTTTAGCCAAGGACGTGAGGGTTTATGTTTCCTCCTGCTTGGTGTGCGCCCAGTGTAAGGCACCTAGACACCTGCCCAGAGGGAAATTACAACCCCTACCCGTTCCACAACGGCCATGGTCCCACCTATCGGTGGATTTTGTGACGGACCTTCCCCCCTCACAAGGGAACACCACGATCCTGGTCGTTGTGGATCGGTTTCCCAAGTCCTGCTTTCTCATTCCTATGCCAGGTCTCCCTACAGCCCTACAAACTGCTGAGGCCCTGTTTACACACGTCTTCTGGCACTACGGGGTACCTGAGGATATTGTGTCGGATCGGGGTCCGCAGTTCACCTCAAGCGAGAGCGAGAGCGACACAGAAATGGAGAGATAGAGAAACGAGAAAGAGAGCAATCACAAGCCAGATAGGTAGCCAATAATTTTTGTGTGTAATAAATCTGATAAACAGTGTGGTTGTGACTCTCTACCTTACAATTGAGCCACAATAGACTATATAATGCCCACGAGGCTAGCATCAGTAGCATGTTTGATTAGCCACAGAGAGTAGCTCTGCTAATATTCTGTACTGTATAGAATCAGTGAAGTGAAGTATGATGATATATCAATCAGGCTAATTACACTGCTCTTGTCATCCGTAGAACAAACGTCAATGAAAAAGCGTTTGTGACAGTCTGCCTGCTGGGAGAGAGACATTTATTCTGTAAATGGACCCATTTTACTGTGCTTGTTTAGAGAGGATTGGAGAGGATTGGAGGAAGGCTTGTTTACACCAGTGAAAGAGTCAACAATCATCCTGTACATTTTGTGAGAGTTCTGTTTGTCGTTTGTCCCTTGATTGTCATGCTTTTTCTTAATATGATGACAAACAGAAAAATCTGTCCATTACTAGCCTAGTTCCAGATCTGTTTGCGCTGCCTTGCCGCCTTCTCTGGTCAGTCATAACAATGACCATAGATGTTGGCAAGACGGCACAAACAGATCTGGAACCAGGCTAGACTGAGATGGCTTCATATTCCAATATTGTCCATCCTGTCGGACATTGCTATCGGTTATCCTCACTCTCCTCTCCAGCTCTTCGCACTCACGTCCCATCATCCTCTCTGGGCAGAGGTGTAAAGTAACTAATTACAACTACTCTCGTTACTGTAATTGAGTAGCTTTTCCAAGTACTTTTTTGAGTCAGTCATTTTACTTCTATTTTAATTTCATTAAAGTAACAGTACTTCTACTTGAGTAGGATATTTCAGTACCTTTTTCACCCCTGGTGAGTGAATGAAAGAGGGAGTTTGTGTGTGAGGGAGAGTGAGTGAGGGAAAGAGGGAGTGAGGGAAAGAGTGAGTGAGTGATGGAACGAGTGTGAATGGGTGAGTGAGTGAATGTCAGCTGGTCCCATGGACAAGTAACAAGTAACAGAGGGGTGAATGAGGAATGAGTGAAAGAATTAGACGTGGCTACCACGTTGTACAAGCGTGAAGCAAACCTGTGCACATGCGCAAATTCTGTGTGTGACTGTGTAAGAACGAAGTCTTACATCTTGCTCATCGCAATATCTGTGGTGCTGCTGGTGCAACATCATTTCGCTGACTCTACCTTTTAATGCATGGAAAAGATCATGTGTAACAATGTTCAGGTAACCTTAGCGAAATTAGCTAATTATCAAGGTCAATGTGCCATACTACTATGGCTGACCCTGTAAAACAGCACATTTCACTGCACCTATATGTGACAATAAAAAATATTTTTATTTTATTTACTTTTTAAAAACTTTTTGGTGTGTCTGTGCGTAGGGCTGTGGTGGTCATGAAATTTCGTCAGCCGGTGATTGTCAAGTAAATAACTGTCGGTCTCACGGTAATTGTCCGTTAATTAATATAAACACATTTAGCATCTCCTGGCTTCCACACATAGCCTACAAGCCACTGATGCAGACCTTTGGAACATCTACATTTAAAAAAGTATAATAAATCCATGTAATATAGCCTACACCGTCACAATAAATGCATTATTTATTTTAGACAGGTCTAAAGAAACATGATATGAAGACAATTTAGTCTATTTCAGAAGAACAGAATAGCATACTCTGTGTTGTCCTTATGTTATGCCCTGATATGGCTATGCCATATGGCTGTGGGCTACACTAGTTCATTTAGCAGTCAAGATTTGCTTAGAATTCCGTGGCATTATTTTATATTATTTTATAGTATGAAGAATATAATTGAACAAAGTTGATTAAATAGAAAGGATATTTTCTCCAAACGATTTGAGGGAGTTGAGAGCTTCAAGTTCCTTGGTGTCCACATCACCAACGAACTATCATGGTCCAAACACACCAAGACAGTCGTGAAGAGGGCACGACAAAGCCTATTCCCCCTCAGGAGACTAAAAAGATTTGGCATGGGTCCTCAGATCCTCAAAAAATTCTACAGCTGCACCATCGAGAGCATCCTGACTGGTTGCATCACCGCCTGGTATGGCAACTGCTTGGCCTCTGACCGCAAGGCACTACAGAGGGTAGTGCGTACGGCCCAGTACATCACAGGGGCAAAGCTCCCTGCCATCCAGGACCTCTATACCAGGCGGTGTCAGAGGAAGGCCCTCAAAATTGTCAAAGACTCCAGTCACCCTAGTCATAGACTGTTCTCTCTGCTACCGCACGGCAAGCGGTACCGGAGTGCCAAGTCTAGGTCCAAAAGACTTCTCAACAGCTTCTACCCCCAAGCCATAAGACTCCTGAACAGCTAATCATGGCTACCCGGACTATTTGCACTGCCCCCCCCACCCCATACTTTTTACGCTGCTGCTACTCTGTTAAGTATTTATGCATAGTCACTTTAACTCTACCCACATGTACATATTACCTCAACTACCTCAACTAGCCGGTGCCCCCCGCACATTGACTATGCAACGGTACCCCCCTGTATATATAGCCTCCCCTACTGTCACTTTATTCTATTGTATATATAGCCTCCCTACTGTCACTTTATTTTTACTTCTGCTCTTTTTTCCCCACCCTTTTTTGTTGTTGTTTTATTCTTACTTTTTTGTTTAAAATAAATGCACTGTTGGTTAAGGGCTGTAAGTAAGCATTTCACTGTAATGTCTGCACCTGTTGTATTCGGCGCATGTGACCAATAAAATTTGATTTGATTTAAATTGATTTGATTTGAGTTGCGGCTATTCTGTGTTGAGCGGTTAACAAAGAAATAGGCAAAGGTGGGACAAAGTCATTGTTATGCAAGTCACAAGTAAGTCTCAAGTCTTTGCCCTCGAGTCCCGAGTCAAGTCGAGTCAAAGATGAGGCAAGTCCCAAGTCGAGTCAAAAGTCAAAGCCATCAAGTCTCAAGTCGAGTCCAAAGTCCTACCATTTTAGTTTCGGAGTCATTTCAAGTCCTCTTACCACAGAAATAAAATGTATACAAAATCATGTATGTCTGTAAGATTTGTATTTATTTAAACCCTTTTTATACAATAACATTAATCAAATACAGCAAAAAAACATAACATTTAATTTTCACAAAAAAAATGCTTGTATTTGAACAGCATATTGCACTAGAACAATGCAGAGAGCGAGAGAGAGAGAGAGAGAGAGAGAGAGAGAGAGAGAGAGAGAGAGAGAGAGAGAGAGAGAGAGAGAGAAAAGAGAGAGAGAGAGAGAGAGAGAGAGAGAGAGAGAGAGAGAGAGAGAGAGAGAGAGAGAGAGAGAAGAGAGAGAGAGAGAGAGAGAGAGAGAGAGAGAGAGAGAGAGAGAGAGAGAGAGAGAGAGAGAGAGAGAGAGAGAGAGAGAGAGAGAGAGAGAGAGAGAGAGAGAGAGAGAGAGAGAATGGTTTACGGGGAAGGACAAACACCAAAGCTCTGGAAGTAAAAACAGTGTGGGAACCTGCACTGCAAATGAACAGATCTTACTCCATGTGAAACTCCTACCACAGGAGAGAGAGAGCTGTGTGGACAGGTGATGAGCAGAGAGTGAGTGTGTGTGCGCGCATGCGTGCTGTGGACAGGTGGAGGGAGGCCCCTATACTGCATTGCATTTGCAAAAGATCAAATTGGCCAAAAGTCTGTCAGTCATTTGTGACGATGGGGACGTAGAATGATGCCACCATGGCTGAAAACTCGCTCCACTGGAGCACTAGAAGCAGGCACTGCCAAGACTCGGATGGCTACTTGAAAGAGTGAAGGAAGAGTCTTACTGTTCAGTGCCCAGAACAAAAGGGCATTCTGTCCTTCTGCCATGTCAATGTAGTGACTTAGCTGTACTGCTGGTGGGGTCCCAACATCCCTTTTCTGCCTCTTATGGTATGCAGCAAACAGCCCTTCTCCTTCCATGTCCTCTAGTTCTTCTTCAGCAGGCACCGGCACAGGCTGCTCTGTCTCTGCAGCATCTTGCAGGATCAATTCTAAAATAAAAATAAAAACGTGTCACAACAGCAGAAACAAAAGAGCCCTTATTTCTGATGTTGATGATACTGTTCAAGACTGAACTTTTATTATTGTTAAAGTCAGATTAATATCACATTAGATCCTATATCAGATTAAGATCAAATTATTATGCGTTGCATTTAGGTTGCATTGCAAGTCAATAATATTTACCTTTAACTCGTTGTGCCACCTCTGCCTTGATGTCACGGTTGACCAGCACATGGGGCTCAATCCACAGCAGACAAAAAGGCTGGATCCAAGGCAGCTGCTTTCAGGTAGACTGTGTCTGAAAAAGGGGGCAGTGATCCCTTCTTGAGACTGGGCCATTTTTACATTAATGAAGATCCCAAGAAATCTTTTTTTCAGGGATGCCTGCAGACCTCTGACCAGGCCACTCAGGAAACGAACTTGAGGCTTCAGCTTCTCAAGATGGTGATTGAGGGACAAGATGGATGGAACAACTGCACTGATTGTAATGACTTTCTCCCCCTGTGTCAAATCAGTTGCTTCTCCGAACGGTTTTAAGATGTCCACCAACTCCTTCAGCAGATTCCACTCTCGTGGTGTGAATGACAGTTCTTTATGCCCGGCCTTCTCAAGAACTGCGCAGAGCTTTTGCTGATCACAATGAAGGACTGCTTTTACCTGCCGCAGTGTGGAATTCCACCTCGTGCTCACTGCAGCAGGGATGCCTCTGTGCTCCCCAAATTCACCATCGAAGATGTCTTTAAACGTTGTGCTTGTGTGGAGCAGGGAGCTAAGTTTTGATAACTTGGAGAGAGAAGGACATGCCGCTTTTGTTTCTTTCAAACCGTCTCCCACAACCAGCTGCAATGTGTGTGCAAAACACTGCAGGCGCTGTTTCTTTGCCATAGCAGCATCGACGGTTTGCTGGTCTTCTTGGGTTAAGTCATGCCATAGCTCAGGATCATCAAGATTATCTCCAGCATCTTCATCTTCCTCCTGTTCGCTGGGGAAGCAGACTGTAAATGCCTTGCGCATGTTAGCAGCATTGTCACTAATTATATAGTCCAATTTAGCTTTGATGTTGTATTCATCACATATTGCCTCAAATTGGTCACAGATTCGCTCTGCTGTGTGAGAGCCTTTGAAGCGGTTGCAGGCCAAGAGATTAGTCTTTAGCTGTACCCTCTCTGCATCTCGCTCCATCCAGTGCACAGTGACACCAAGGAATCCCCTCATCTTTCGATCAGACCAAATGTCCACAGTGACTGAAACATGGTCAGTGTTGCTCAATTGAGTTTTTAACTTTGACCGTCTCTCCTCAGCAAGGCTCTCTGTTTTTGTGTTTAGCGTTCGGCGACATACTGGGGTATACTTGCTGTCCAGCACAGCCAGAAAGTGACGAAAGCTCTTATTTTCCACAATAGACAGAGGGAAATTGCAATCAATAATCAAGTCAGACAGTATCGCATTGGAGATGGCCTTCTGCTGTGGGTGGGTCAGGCTGTAACGCTCTACACGCAGTGTCAAGGAATTGTGAGATTGAAGGCTGTTGTGGTTCATCTACGATGATTTTGTTCATCTGGTATTCTTCATACCTGTAACAGAGAAGAATATGGAACAGATGTCAGAAAATCCTTTACAGCCACACATGTTGTATTTGAAACTACTCTTTACTCATATCAATGTTGTTGTGTTAATATTCATTGCCTATTGTACACTACGGTTTACGATAATACATTCTCAGTTTCAGTGTATGCAATATTAAGAATATTTTCACTGCTTCAAAATTCATAAGAAAGCCCTTTCCCTCAAGAAACTGAAGTCATATGCTTTATAGCAGTGGTTTTCAAAGTGGGGACGGGGACCCTTGGGTGCCAGCGAGGGGGTTCTAGGGGGCCATGGCAAGTTGGCATGAAAAGTATAGAAAAACAAAATAATTGAATAAATTAAATAACTAAAGTAAACCAAATTAAACCAAAAAATAAGCTAAACAATATTCCCATTAGTTAAGAACTGCACTATAATAATCTATTGCATCTCTGAACATTACTACTATAATCGTTATTATTTTATTATATACTGTATATATCCCAGTGGTGCGCTGCCTCACAGACCTACTGTAGACTACGGTAGCACTCTGTCCATGCGCTGTCTGCTGTTTGGGCATGATATGAAAAGGGAAGGCTAATGGTGGATCTACTGTGACTGTGTTATCATTTTCCTCTTTACAATGTATACGTCTTACTATGTTTCCTGTTGTACTTGGATGGGTTTAGGGATGCACCAACTACATCCGAGTTGTGAAAGGGGGTGCATTCATTGTTTAATTGTGATATTTTGTCTTCAGCGACAGTTCTGCTTAGTTGTGATTAACCAAAATTACATAAACGACCTCAATGAGGCAGCACACCAGCAACTCTGAAACTGAATTCTAAAACGCTTAACGTGAAAAAGCGCTTAACGTTGCTTAATGCTTAATATACTAAGACAGTAATATTATAAGACCAAACTCTGCAAATATCATATTAATAAAGCATACTATGTACAAAACATCAGATGAGCCCAGAATATGAACGCAAACACGTTTAATAACACGTTGCGTTTTCCTCCCATAGAAAACCATTATAAGAAAAGGCTTAACGTGTCTTATGTACTAAGACAGTGTTATTAAAAGACCAAACTAAGTAAATATCATATCAATAAAGTATACTATGTACAAAACATCAGATGAGCCCAGAATACATAGGTAGCCTACATAAGACATGTTAAGCCTTTTCTTATAATGGTTTTCTATGGGAGGAAAACACTTAACGTGTTGTTAAACGTGTTTGCGTTCATATTCTGGCCTCATCTGATGTTTTGTACATTTAGTATACTTTATTAATATGATATTTATAGTTTGGTCTTTTAATATTACTGTCTCAGTATATTAAGACACGTTAAGCCTTTTCTTATAATAGTTTTCTATGGGAGGAAAACGCAACGTGTTATTAAACGTGTTTGCGTTCATATTCTGGGCTCATCTGATGTTTTGTACATAGTATACTTTATTAATATGATATTTACAGAGTTTGGTCTTTTAATAACACTGTCTTTGTACATTAAAGAACGTTAAGCGTTTTTCACGAAAGCGTTTTAGAATGTCCATATAATAGCAGTTCAAAAATCCATATTTTTGTAAGCATGAACCAGCAAGGGAGACGTGCGTTTGTCTCGTTGATACAGTAAATATGCAGCAGCTAGCTAGTAAGTTACGGTACATCCGATAAGGTGCGTAGCATTCGTTCAAAACTTACCTTTCTTTGTGCAACTTCAGGTGTTCGAACAAAGTTGGACGTTGTGGCAGCTCCGTCTGTAATCTTCGATCCGCATGTTTTGCAGATTGCAACTCGTTTTTGTCGACTACCTCGTAATTTTTATAGCCAAACCAAACTATCTTCGGTATCATTTTGACAACTGGCGCGTTGTTGCTTGATGTGCTTCATTGGTTGTCTTGCAATGTGCCTGCTTAGATGCTGTCGAATCAAAACAACGTGGGACTACAGTGATTGGATAACGTGCAGGCAGCGCGCGCTCTCTGTATGCATACAGGTGGATGGTGCAAATTTTTTTTCACAGATGCAGATAAACGGAGAGTGGCGCGGCCGTGTGAAAAAATTTTTCCCAGTTTTCATGGGAAGTAGCAAGTCTTCTCGAGTCATAAGGCGCAAGTCCAAGTGAAGTCACGAGTCATTGATGTTAAAGTCCAAGTCGAGTTGCAAGTCTTTGTACATTTTGTCGAGTCGAGTCTGAAGTCATCAAATTCATGACTCGAGTCTGACTCGAGTCCAAGTCACATGACTCGAGTCCACACCTCTGGAAATAGGTACTCCTATATGCTTACTTTAGAGTTATTCATGTAACTTTAGTTGTTCTACAAACGTTGGGCTATATGTTTTGATTTTTAATACATTGTAAGGCTGCATGATGTGACTCTAATGATGATTTGAAAAAAGTCGCTTGAAAGGCATGAGCTCTGCAACTGCGCGCGACCTTATCCAATTCCGAGGTGCATATTGAAGATATTGGAAGAACTGTCCACATTTACTTATTGAAGATATTGGAAGAACTGTCCACATTTACTTATTGAATATATTGGAAGAACTGTCCACATTTACTTTTCATCAGCCAACAAGATGAGTTGGCCTAACAAACAGCAAAAGCACTAGCCTATGTCAATCTACTATCCCCCATAGTACAAAATTTGACCTATTCTATTCTGTGTGATGCGATAGATACCAAATTAATACAACCACTAGCAACAACAGATCAGAACGTTTAGCTTAAAATGTTGATAAACTATTAGGCTATTTCTTCACATTATAAGCGCAGCAATGCACACACGGCAGTAGGCTATAAGCGTGAATGTTCCATTAGCGGGAAAACACCATTATCAAAAGTGACCACATGTGATCATGCATGTAATGCTTTTATTATAAAGGTACATTTTTATAGTGAAAATGATCTTCCCCAAACTTGAAACTCATGTGCTGCGTATGTATGCCAGTTAGGCTCTACACCCGTTGTAAAGCGGATTAATGTGCTTCATTTTAAGAAGTTATTTGGCCACTTTAGTTGTGATACAAACCTTATCAAAACATATAGGCATATGGGCTAGGCTACATGAGGTGTGCGACCATGATTTTAAAAAAATCACACAAAAAAGGCATTGCTTCTTGCCTTAAGCTGGGCATCATTCACAAGTGATAAAATATAATTCACAAGTGATAGGCTAATATTGTCACCCATCTGACTATTCTTGATTTAATCTTGTCTTTATGTATACAAAATAATATATGTGTGAAGTTCGTTTTGATTTAGAATGGACCATTATCATGCGCTGTCTCGAAACAAGGGCAGGGGAAAAATACATGTCATCTCTGCACTTAAATAGCAAATGGAGGACGCTTTTCTTGTGGTTCATTTTCATGCCAGCCAGGTAGGCTATACTCCTGTTGTAAAGATAAGCAATGTGCTTAATATTTGCTTAATATTAGGAAAGTTGAGAAATAAATATAGTAGGCCTAGCCTATAGAAAGCTGATGGGATCCTCCTCTTTTTGATAAGAGGCCATCACGCTGTTTTCTCGCTCAATTGCATAGCCAATAGACATTTTCCGCAACATGAGATCATGGGCTCTCATGAAGTGTTTGATTAGATTTTCGAAAACATTTGCATTGATGTCAGTGATTAGAGGGACAATAGAGTGCTGAGTACCAGGCAGTTAGCAAGTTTGGTAGGCTACTAATGACCATCAGCAGCATCAGAGCTTGGAGAAGCCTAATTACCGTGACTAAACGGTCACGTGGAATTTGACTGCCTTCATGATTCGTGATAGCCGGTGTGGCAGTAATATGGTCACCGCAACAGCATGCATTCATGCATTCATGCGTGCGTGCATCTTTGTGTATCCGTCTGCCCCTATGTTTATGGCTGTCCCTGTGTATTAAACCAGGTAATATCCTTAACTGAATCTATAAAGCAGTTCTCCCATCAAGACTCTTCTCTCCTCCACCTCCATCCCTTCTCTCCTCAGTGACAATTCCTCCTTTAATTGAACTCCTGTGTTTGCCACGGGGCCAAGTTGATACATGTTAACAGCCTGACCTTTCACTCCTGGCAGACAGATGTCGCGGGGTCGGAAGGGGTCATAATTGAATCTCTTAGTGGCTCCACAGCGTACCTTGACTCCCTGTGACCGCGATCAATACTAACGTCCACTCTGGTGACATCAAGTTCAACAACCCCTGTCTGGCCCCCTGAGTCTGCCTAAGAGGACACTTAACCCTTTATAGGATCCTACTGGGCACTGGAGACACACACACACACACACACACACACACACACACACACACACACACACAGCCTGGTAGCTACCAGGGGACATTGAATTATGAACGTCTGTAGAGGCCATGACACCCCCAAGATTAATTTCCATAAGCCATGATTAGTGTCTCTCTTTCCCCCTCCCTCTCCTCCTCCATGCCTCACCATGTACTTCATCATGATGTAGGCTGAGTAATTGTGTTTTGATACTGTCGCAGTAAAGCATATCTCTGTCATAATCCATATGTGGGTGACATGAGTACAGATGGTTATTTCATTGTGTGTGCGCATGGGGGCTGTCATCCCATTTTATTGTCACAGTTTTATAGTCATGTATATGATGTCTTCTGACTCATATTCAACTAAGCCTCTAAGCAACAGTATCAGATGGCGGTTTCTTAGGCTGAGTGTGAATGGTAGATCAAAGCTAATGAGAGAGAGATATGGGTCCTTAGTGAGATCCAGATTTGGCTCATTGCACAGTGAAATATTTGTCCTGCACTCTGATAGGATATATTTTTCTATTGAGAGAGAGAGAGAGAGAGAAATGACAGAGATAAGCTGGGAGTGGGGATAGAGACGTTTATCATTATCATTCCAGCATGGCTAAAATATTGACTTGTGGAGGTAATTGTGTTTTCCTGCCCGACCAGGTAGTAGATAGCCCATTGTAGTCTCTCACAGCCATTCTGCTGCCTCCAATCTTCCATGCTGAGTCTCATTTTGTAGATTTGAATTGGCCCAGTTGGAAGCATCACCTTAAGCAGATAGAGAACCCTGTGGAGTCCACTTAAAAATCTATTTATTATTTGTTTGCAAAAAAAAAAAAAAATAGAGAAAAAGAAGGCGTGGTGCAGGGTACTGCAGTTGTGTGTGTGTGTTTTATGCAAATAGGAATGGAATGCTGTGCTGGCACAGAGAGCACTGACATGTTTGTAAGTGCATGACCATTTACATTTACATCATTAAGCAGACGCTCTTATCCAGAGTGACTTACAGTTAGTGAGTGCATACATTTTCAAACTGGCCCCCCCGTGGGAAACGAACCCACAAACCTGGCGTTGCAAGCGTCATGCTCTACCAACTGAGCTACACGGGACCAACATAAGATTTGTTGAAATTGTGCCCTCTGTTGGTGAAAAGTACATATCCCGTGAAGCATAAACATTGTACTTGCTCACATAACACATTAGCAACTAAACATTCTAAATCTTCAAGAGGTACAGAACTGTGAGCTCATACACTGTATAGCAACAAATATGTCTGGGGAACATTGCATTGATCCTCAACACGGGGGCCCCTCAGGGGTGCGTGCTCAGTCCCCTCCTGTACTCTCTGTTCACCCATGACTGCATGGCCAGGCACGACTCCAACACCATCATTAAGTTTGCCGACGACACAACAGTGGTAGGCCTGATCACCGACAACGATGAGACAGCCTATAGGGAGGAGGTCAGAGACCTGGCCGTGTGGTGCCAGGACAACAACCTCTCCCTCAACGTGACCAAGACAAAGGAGATGATTGTGGACTACAGGAAAAAAAGAGGACTGAGCACGCCCCATTCTCATCGACGGGGCTGTAGTGGAACAGGTTGAGAGCTTCAAGTTCCTTGGTGTCCACATCACCAACGAACTATCATGGTCCAAACACACCAAGACAGTCGTGAAGAGGGCACGACAAAAGCCTATTCCTCCTCAGGAGACTGAAAAGATTTGGCATGGGTCCTCAGATCCTCAAAAAAATTCTACAGCTGCACCATCGAGAGCATCCTGACTGGTTGCATCACCGCCTGGTATGGCAACTGCTTGGCCTCCGACCGCAAGGCACTACAGAGGGTAGTGCGTATGGCCCAGTACATCACTGGGGCCAAGCTTCCCCTGCCATCCAGGACCTCTATACCAGGCGGTGTCAGAGGAAGGCTCTCAAAATTGTCAAAGACTCCAGCCACCCTAGTCATAGACTGTTCTCTCTGCTACCGCACGGCAAGCGGTACCGGAGTGCCAAGTCTAGGTCCAAAAGACTTCTCAACAGCTTCTACCCCCAAGCCATAAGACTCCTGAACAGCTAATCATGGCTACCCGGACTATTTGCACTGCCCCCCCACCCCATCCTTTTTACGCTGCTGCTACTCTGTTAATTATTTATGCATAGTCACTTTAACTCTACCCACATGTACATATTACCTCAACTACCTCAACTAGCCGGTGCCCCCGCACATTGACTCTGCAATGGTACCCCCCTGTATATATAGCCTCCCTACTGTCACTTTATTTTACTTCTGCTCTTTTTTCTCTCAACACTTTTTTTGTTGTTGTTTTATTTTTACTTTTTTTTGTAAAAAATAAATGCACTGTTGGTTAAGGGCTGTAAGTAAGCATTTCACTGTGATGTCTGCACCTGTTGTATTCGGCGCATGTGACCAATACAATTTGATTTGATTTGATTTGAAGTCAGAAAAAAGAGGGGGGGGGGGGACAAGGAAACAAGGAGGTAGAGAGATGTTGGCCAGACTGTAGTTGTCATGGAAACGGCGAGGCGGAGCATGGGGAGCCTTTTTGAGTGGGACCAGTTTGTTATTGGAGGTCACGTGGCCAGTCGCTAGGGACAGAGGCACGTCCTGTTTTACCTCGGATTGAAGCGTCGCGAGCTGCTGCTATCGCTAGTTTGAACAAAATGGCTGCAGAGGCACCACTAACGAAAGCCCACTGAATGGTAGGAATTATCATCGACGATTTTTTAATGGATATCTTGGAAATACACACTCTCCAAATACTGGATTTTGCAATAATTTGCTCTCTTGGATTCCTCTATTTGCAAGCGATTCATAGTCGCGTGCTGTAAATCATTCTATTGTTTTTGCACTTTAAAAATGTCACCTCATCAAAGACAAGGTAGGCTACTGAAATTGCATATGGTGTTCAGTTTATATTTAGCTGAAAAGTTAGACAAGTTGCACCGATATACTTTAGCTTGTTTGACATTAACTAGCTTGTTTGCTTAAATATCGCACTTTGCTACCATTTATTATTCTCTGACACTTGCTCTATTTCACATTGTTTTCGAGATAATCAACATTTGCTTTGGGTTAATGGTTGTTTGCAATTAAATTCGACACTAGAAAACAAGTTTTGAACCTAAAACGTGGCCAAACGGTTAGGACCACAGATAGCTATCTGTATTGCATTGCTACTGTAGCTTCTTGCTGCGACCGAATTCTTGGTCTGTCATACGGGGATCAAGGACAGAACATCGATTATTTTCATGCAAGTTACACCTCAAATTGAATTCAAATTCACTAAAGCCCACAATAGGAAATAAGGTAAGAAGTATTGTATTTTCTAATCTTTAACATGATTTATTCTGATAAATATTTAAATCCCCGCAGCCAAACAACGCGCCCCTGATATGCGGCTGCAGCTGCGGATTGATAAACAGCATCAATGTATCAAAACAGTGCCTCATGCCTTCTTCATGTTTGAGCATTGCAACGTTGTTGGCAATTTTTAAAATTTGACTACGAAAGTCTTGTTGATTTTATTAAATAATTTCATTGGAATAACCTCCATTTTTGTTATTTATATAATAAAACAAAAGAGATCTGAAATACAAACATATAATGCACACTGGGCGGGAAATTATCAATATAGCTAGGAAGATGCAACTTTGACAGTGACATTTGCATTGGCCAATGAAAACCTTAATATGCTTCAACAACATCCCACATGCGTGTGCCGAGTGGCATATGTGTTTTAAATGCTAAGCACATAGATCTATTCTAGAGTAAGCAGGTAGGCATTCGGTACTGCTGTGGTGATAAAATAGACAATGTAGTCAAATACAGATACAAAAATTAGCTGGTTGGGGTCACAAGCAGGGCTACTGTCCAATGACAGGTACAGTAATGGGGGTGGTTAAACAAATCAGCCAAGCAATTATGGGTGCAATCTTTGAGGTTATACACATTTGAGATTAGAGTGGTTTGGAAGTCCATCTTGGATCCTTTCCCATTCTCATGGCACTTCTGGTTAACTGCTTTGGCCCTGGAGTTGTCTAGAATCAAATCACATTTTATTTGTCACATGCGCAGAGTATAAGAGGTGTAGACCTTACCGTGAAATGCTTACTTACAAGCCCTTAACCAACAATGCAGTTCAAGAAATAGAGTTAAGAAAATGAAACAATCTTTTGGACCTTCCTCTGACACCGCCTAGTATATAGGTCCTGGATGGCAGGAAGCTTGGCCCCAGTGATGTACTGGGCCGTACACACTACCCTCTGTAGCGCCTTCCGGTCGGATGCTGAGCAGTTGCCTTACCAGGCGGTGATGCAACCGGTCAGGATGCTCTCGATGGTGCAGCTATAGAACTTTTTGAGGATCTGGGGACCCATGCCAAATCTTTTCAGTCTCCTTAAGGGGAAAAGGCGTCGTCGTGCCCTCTTCACGACTGTCTTGGTGTGTTTGGACCATGATAGTTTGTTGGTGATGTGGACACCAAGGAACTTGACTCTCGACCCGCTCCACTACAGCCCTGTCGATGTGAATGGGGGCGTGTTCGGCCCTCCTTTTCCTGAAGTCCACGCTCAGCTCCTTTGTCTTGCTCACGTTGAGGGAGAGGTTGTTGTCCTGGCACCACACTGCCAGGTCTCTGATCCCCTCCCTATAGGCTGTCTCATCATTGTCGGTGATCAAGCCTACCACCGTTGTCGTCAGCAAACTTAATGATGGTGTTGGAGTCGTGCTTGGCCACGCAGTCGTGGGTGAACAGGGAGTACAGGAGGGGACTTAGCACGCACCCATGAGGGGCCCCCGTGTTGAGGATCAGTGTGGCAGATGTGTTGTTGCCTACCCTTACCACCTGGGGGCGGCCTGTCAGGAAGTCCAGGATCCAGTTGCAGAGTCCTTAGTCCCAGGGTCCTTACCTTAGTGATGAGCTTTGTGGGCACTATGGTCTTGAACGCTGCGCTGTAGTCAATGAACAGCATTCTCACATAGGTGTTCCTTTTGTCCAGGTGGGAAAGGGCAGTGTGGAGTGCGATTGAGATTGCGTCATCTGTGGATCTGTTGGGGCGGTATGCGAATTGGAGTGGGTCTAGGCATTCCGGGATGATTGTGTTGATGTGAGCCATGACCAGCCTTTCAAAGCACTTCATGGCTACCGACATGAGTGCTACGGGGTGGGAGTCATTTAGGCAGGTTACCTTGGCTTTCTTGGGGACAGGGTCTGCTTGAAACATGTAGGCATTACAGACTCGGTCAGGGAGAGGTTGAAAATGTCAGTGAAGACACTTGCCAGTTGGTCCGCACATACTCTGAGTACACGTCCTGGTAATCCGACTGGCCCCGCGGCCTTGTGAATGATGAACTGTTTAAAGGTCTTGCTCACATAGGCTACGGAGAGCGTGATCACACAGTCGTCCGGAACAGCTGGTACTCTCATGCATGCTTCAGTGTTGCTTGCCTCGAAGAGAGCATAAAAGGCATTTAACCCATCTGGTAGACTTGCGTCACTCGGCAGCTCGCAGCTGGGTTTCCCTTTGTAGTCTGTAATAGTTTGCAAGCCCTGCCACATCCGACGAGCGTCAGAGCCGGTGTAGTAGGATTCAATCTTAGTCCTGTAGTGACGCTTTGCCTGTTTGATGGTTCATCTGAGGGCATAGCGAGATTTCTTAGGGTGCGTCCGGATTAGTGTCCCGCTCCTTGAAAGCGGCAGCTCTAGCCTTTAGCTCGCTGCGGATGTTGCCTGTAATCCATGGCTTCTGGTTGGGATATGTAGGTACGTTCACTGTGGGGACGACATCGTCGATGCACTTATTGATGAAGCCGGTGACTGAGGTGGTATACTCAGTTTTTGTGAAAATTGACTTTTTGTAGCAGGTTAGGATAATTAATGTAGCAGGTTAGGAGAATTAGGTTAAGGTTAGGAAAAGGGTTAGGGTTAGCTAAAATGCAAATAAATGTATTTTGTCAAATTTGACAAGCCATCTAGACATGACATTTGGCCCATGTGTGGCCAGAACACAGCCATTCAAATCTCTCTCTAGTCTAACCAAACAGACATGGCTGAACCTGGGTCCACACTTTCAAGCTTGGTTCTCTGCTTCAGCCTGCCAGGTCTCTGCTGGTTGTTGATTTGTCAGGGTAGCGACTAGTGAACGCTTGCCTCCTTTTGCTTCCTCTGATTTAAATGCACATTTATTGTTGGTGGTAACTGCCTCCTGCTCCGGGCATGCAGTCATAATGGCAGTGGTGGGCTGCCCTGGCATGAGTCTGTCTGTCTCCCAGAGAGGAAGGGGCATGCCTGACTGAAAGATGGGCCATGTTGCCAGAGTTGGACGCGGTCCAGAGGAAGGTTCGTTTATTGGCTTTGTTTATTTGGCCTATTTTATTTATTTATGGTTTATTTGAATAAGACAAATACAAGCACAGGGTTATTTGTGTAAATAGATAAACTGCTTTAACACATCTGATGGGTCTATCTTATGCTAGTCAACACCCATCCCTAGATGTGTTTATAGGAAGATGTCCCGTACCGTTATTTCAAGAGAGAGGGACTCCATGACACCATGCGCTGTTTTCTTCTACAGTTGGATCCATTGATGAACTGTCAAGACGTCATAATCTCTTTAATTGAAACACATTTTATTTTCCTGTATCCCCTTATCCCTGTGAAATCTCTGTCATTACACTGTCTTCACAGTCACTTGACATCGACCCCACACATACACACATACACAGAAGAGGGTAGCGAAACACATTGAGATATGCTTGATATGAACCTTGGGGGGCCCCCTGGACAGCTAATGTGCTGCAGTCCTTAATTTGGCTCTGGAAAAGAGGATGGGGGGCGTTTGCTCCCATCACAGGGTCAGGGCCCCCGTCAGGGGCCTGTGAATGGGGCTGTGTATTCACGGGGAGGCGCATGATAACAAAACGAGTCCACTTAATGCTCCGATTACTATACAGATCAGGTCTTAGGCCTGCATTCAGATAGACTCTCCTCAGCCGGGCATGCACACAGTGGCCTGATAGCTAGGTTGAGGTTTTTGTGGCAGTTTGGCTCATAGGGTGGTTGTTTGCCTTTGCTTAGCAGAGGCTGGAAAAACTGGAAAATGTGAAGTTGAAATGACAAACCTTGCTCTTTGTGAAATGCTCTGATGTCAAACTGTTTCTCAGAGATAGGTTTACATGTTTTGACTTTGCAAGCCACACTATTGGCTAACCAGGACAGGATCTCTGAGGTAATGGTTTTGATTGGCTCGACTTCTTACAAGTTAGCATTGTTGATAGTCTGAAATGATTCCCTGATCTGCCCCTCAGAGATTTGTCAGGCTAAGGCCTAGAAGAACAACACACCAATATCAACAACTCAAGAACTGTCAGAAGATTCCAAAGCTGTTATTAATCAGGTCTGAATAAGTACAAAGTGATCGAAGCACAGATCAGCATAACTAAAGCGTATCACTCTCCTAGTCCCAACTTAGCAGTTTGGTCCTCAGGCGTTCTCCAAGCAGCCAGAAAGGCAAATTCATTCCCGATAATTGAGTGCCGTACAAGTGGATGTACTAGGCTGAATATGAAGTATAGTGTATGCCTAAGTGAGGAAAAGCCTTGATCCACAGCCGCCTCTGTAGCTAACTAGTCATTAGCTCAGCTCTATTGAACATCTTTTCATTGATCTAAAAGAGTGGACCTTCCGTTTTTTGTCACGTGGGTTTCATATGCTAGTGTAACTAAGCACTCGACAGCCAGTCTGTTTTGATTTGACAGATAGCCTTGTAGTAGATTATGTCATTTGCATTCAGCTCTCAAAGTCAATGTGAACTGCAAATTCAAAAAGTTGTGCAAACTTGCAAGGGAAATATCAGTCTGGGAAGGAACCCCAATTCCCACAATTAGAATTTCTCTGTTCTAGATTAAACATCGATCTCAGTGGGAGGTATCCTAGTGATTTTATAACTGCAAATTCAAAGAGTTATGCAAGCTGGCAATGGAAATATCACCATCTACAAGCCACACTGAGATATTCTCCAAGATATCCTAGTGAATTCATAAATGGATATGGACGTTCATCCTCCTAACTAAGCTTCCAGACTTGAAACGGAATGGACGCCATCTCTTTTGATAAGATGTAGACTAGACCTAGCCTACCTCTAAAGCACAATCCTTCTGTTTCCTTATAAACAACTCATTCCCCTTATAATGTCATCATTGACTTTTGAGTGAGTGGTGCCCGTAAAAACTTTTGCCCTATTACGGGCACCACTCACTCAATGGCACCCTGTTGGTAAACGTTAGGCCAGGTTTAACGAGCCATGAAGCTGGCGCCGGTGCTTTTCTCTCTGCTAACGTATGTTACCTCCCAGAGGGACTGCGCTCTGGGGCAGAATACTTTTGTCATCCTCCAAGTAGGCCTAAATGATGCAAAAGGGAGATTATTGAAAGGCCTTTTAGTGAACAGTAGGGTTTGTCCCCCTGAGGTCTGACTGAAGGCTTGGCGTTCTGGTCTCGTAGACTTCTGAAGAGAGGCCCACTTGAGGTGACCAATTGGTGAGTCATCCACTGATTCCTCTCTATCTACCAGCCTCTCAAGCCTAGTGTCAGTCCCTCCCAAGCCTAGTGTCAGTCCCTCCCAAGTCTAGTGTCAGTCCCTCCCAAGCCTAGTGTCAGTCCCTCCCAAGCCTAGTGTCAGTCCCTCCCAAGCCTAGTGTCAGTCCCTCCCAAGCCTAGTGTCAGTCCCTCTCAAGCCTAGTGTCAGTCCCTCTCAAGCCTAGTGTCAGTCCCTCTCAAGCCTAGAGTCAGTCCCTCCCAAGTCTAGTGTCAGTCCTCCAAACTACTCTAGATCCTTTAGCCTTGTATGTTCATTTTATTCTGAATTATTATTATTATTATTATTATTATTATTATTATTATTTATATATATTTTTACGCTAAGAAATTCAGGACTGGGCTACTTGGTCAAAGAGGGCCATTGAACAGGTTAATGGCAGTTAGCTCATCAGTTGAACATTCAGGAAGTCTAGCAAGGTGTTTTACTGAATTTACACACTGAGTTTTTCTTTATCTGCTTCAGTAAAACTCTTTGCTGACTCTCCAGCCCTGCACAGACAGCATTTATTACGTTGATCGGTCTTAATTTAGTCTTCTTGCTACGTGAGTTTCCCCTCACGTACAGCCCTTTCACTCTTCAGAACTGCTGGATAATGGCTTTTTATAAAGATGAATGTGGAAACAGAGCAAGTGCTACATGATTGGAGTCTAATAACTCCTTTTGTTGGGGACGTTCTGTGATCTATTGGAGCAATAAATTGTTTGACCGGTCTCGTAAAACGGCTGCTCCGGTTACTGACGGAGAGGATGAAAGTCATTGGGAACTTCAACTGTCGTTGGAGCCGATCCATAGATTTTATTTCTGGAGGCCTGCTTAGTGCCAGGAGGAGTGTAACGTATGAAAAATCTCATGTCCTTGTGGATCAGCCCTGGCCAGAGTATTAGCATGACATCATGGAGAATAGCTTCCAGTTCTTTGAAGAAGGAGATCCTCTTCGCTATGTTAGAGGAATATCGTCAACTATTACCCAGTTGGTATTTTTCTCCTTCCTTACATAAATCTACATGTTTTGGCTTAACTTAACTGTTTTTTTTGTGTGTTTTTCTTAAGGGGTTGATCAGCTTTAATGTTGTAAATAGATTGTGGCTTCTGTCAATGTAATTGTCTGCATCATTTCCAATCCCCTGTATATTGTTTTATTTATATATATATATATATATAGAACAAAAATATAAACACAACAATTTCAATTATTTTACTGAGTTACAGTTCATATATGGAAATTGGTCAGTATAAATAAATTCATTAAGCCCTGATCTATAGATTTCACGTGACCGGGCAGGGGCGCTGCCATGGGTGGCCCAGCCAATCAGAATGAGTTTTTCCCCACAAAAGGGCTTTATTACAGACAGAAATACTCCTCCGTTTCATCAGCTGTCCGGGTGGCTGGTTTCAGACGATCCCGCAGGGGAAGAAGCCGGATGTGGAGGTCCTAGGCTGGCTTGGTTACACGTGGTCTGCGGTTGTGAGGCCAGTTGGATGTACTGCCAAATTCTCTAAAACGGCTTATGGTAGAGAAATGAACATTCAATTATCTGGTAACAACTCAGGTGGACATTCCTGCAGTCAGCATGCCAATTGCATGCTCCGTCAAGACTTGACACATCTGTGGCATTGTGTTATGTGACGAAACTGCACATTTTAGAGTGGCCTTTTATTGTCCCCAGCACAACGTGCACCTGTGTAATGATCATGTTTAATCAGCTTCTTGATATGCCACACCTGTTAAGTGGATGGATTATCTTGGCAAAGGAGAAATGCTCACTAACAGGGATGTAAACAAATTTCTACCAAAAAATTAAGAGAAATAAGCTTTTTCTGCATATGGACAATTTCTGGGATATTTTATTTCAGCTCATGAAACATGGTACAACCACTTTTATATGTTCTGTTTATATTTTTGTTCTATATACAGTGCCTTCGGAAAGTATTCAGACCCCTTGACTTTTTCCAAATTTTCTTACTTTACAGCCTTATTCTAAAATTGATCAAATTGTTTTTTCCCCCTCATCAATCGACGCACAATAACCCATAATGACAAAGCAAAAACGGGTAGAAATGTTTGCAAAAAAATAAAATGGTAATATCACGTTTACATAGGTATTCAGACCCTTTACTCAGCTCTTTGTTGAAGCACCTTTGGCAGCGATTACAGCCTCAAGTCTTCTTGGGTATGACGCTACAAGCTTGGCACACCTGTATTTGGAGAGTTTCTCCCATTCTTCTATGCAGATCCTCTCAAGCTCTGTCAGGTTGGATGGGGAGCGTCGATGCACCGCTATTTTCAGGTCTCCAGAGATGTTCGATCGGGTTCAAGTCTGGGCTCTGGCTGGGCCACTCAAGGATATTCAGAGACGTGCTCCCTTGATCCTGACTAGTCTCCCAGTCCCTGCCATTGAAAAACATCCCAACAGCATGATGCTGCCACCACCATGCTTCACCGTAATGATGGTGCCAGGTTTCCTCCAGACGTGACGCTTGGCATTCAGGCCAAAGAGTTCAATATTGGTTTCATCAGACCAGAGAATCTTGTTTCTCATGTTCTGAGAGTCCTTTAGGTGCCTTTTGGCAACTCCAAGCGGGCTGTCATGTGCCTTTTTACTGAGGAGTGGCTTCCGTCTGACCACTCTACCATAAAGGCCTGATTGGTGGAGTGCTGCAGAGATGGTTGTCCTTCTGGAAGTTTCTCCCATCTCCACAGAGGAACTCTGGGGCTCTGTCAGAGTGACCATTGGGTTCTTGGTCACCTCCCTGACCAAGGCCCTTCTCCCCCGATTGCTCAGTTTGGCCCTGCGGCCAGCTCTAGGAAGAGTCTTGGTGGTTCCAAACGTCTTCCATTTAAGAATGGAGGCCACTGTGTTCTTGGGGACCTTCAATGCTGCATACAGTGGGGAGAACAAGTATTTGATACACTGCCGATTTTGCAGGTTTTCCTACTTACAAAGCATGTAGAGGTCTGTAATTGTTATCATAGGTACACTTCAACTGTGAGAGACGGAATCTAAAACAAAAATCCAGAAAATCACATTTGTATGATTTTTAAGTAATTCATTTGCATTTTATTGCATGACATAAGTATTTGATACATCAGAAAAGCAGAACTTAATATTTGGTACAGAAACCGTTGTTTGCAATTACAGAGATCATATGTTTCCTGTAGGTCTTGACCAGGTTTGCACACACTGCAGCAGGGTTTTTGGCCCACTCCTCCATACAGACCTTCTCCAGATCCTTCAGGTTTCGGGGCTGTCGCTGGGCAATACGGACTTTCAGCTCCCTCCAAAGATTTTCTATTGGGTTCAGGTCTGGAGACTGGCTAGGCCACTCACACCATTAAGTCATGCTTTTCTGATGTATCAAATACTTACAGTGGGGGAAAAAAGTATTTAGTCAGCCACCAATTGTGCAAGTTCTCCCACTTAAAAAGATGAGAGGCCTGTAATTTTCATCTTAGGTACACGTCAACGATGACAGACAAATTGAGAAAGAAAAATCCAGAAAATCACATTGTAGGATTTTTAATGAATTTTTTTGCAAATTATGGTGGAAAATAAGTATTTGGTCACCTACAAACAAGCAAGATTTCTGGCTCTCACAGACCTGTAACTTCTTCTTTAAGAGGCTCCTCTGTCCTCCACTCATTACCTGTATTAATGGCACCTGTTTGAACTTGTTATCAGTATAAAAGACACCTGTCCACAACCTCAAACAGTCGCACTCCAAACTCCACTATGGCCAAGACCAAAGAGCTGTCAAAGGACACCAGAAACAAAATTGTAGACCTGCACCAGGCTGGGAAGACTGAATCTGCAATAGGTAAGCAGCTTGGTTTGAAGAAATCAACTATGGGAGCAATTATTAGGAAATGGAAGACCTACAAGACCACTGATAATCTCCCTCGATCTGGGGCTCCACGCAAGATCTCACCCCGTGGGGTCAAAATGATCACAAGAACGGTGAGCAAAAATCCCAGAACCACACGGGGGACCTAGTGAATGACCTGCAGAGAGCTGGGACCAAAGTAACAAAGCCTACCATCAGTAACACACTACGCCACCAGGGACTCAAATCCTGCAGTGCCAGACGTGTCCCCCTGCTTAAGCCAGTACATGTCCAGGCCCGTCTGAAGTTTGCTAGAGTGCATTTGGATGATCCAGAAGAGGATTGGGAGAATGTCATATGGCCAGATGAAACCAAAATATAACTTTTTGGTAAAAACTCAACTCGTCGTGTTTGGAGGACAAAGAATGCTGAGTTGCATCCAAAGAACACCATACCTACTGTGAAGCATGGGGGTGGAAACATCATGCTTTGGGGCTGTTTTTCTGCAAAGGGACCAGGACGACTGATCCGTGTAAAGGAAAGAATGAATGGGGCCATGTATCGTGAGATTTTGAGTGAAAACCTCCTTCCATCAGCAAGGGCATTGAAGATGAAACGTGGCTGGGTCTTTCAGCATGACAATGATCCCAAACATACCGCCCGGGCAACGAAGGAGTGGCTTCGTAAGAAGCATTTCAAGGTCCTGGAGTGGCCTAGCCAGTCTCCAGATCTCAACCCCATAGAAAATATTTGGAGGGAGTTGAAAGTCTGTGTTGCCCAGCGACAGCCCCAAAACATCACTTCTCTAGAGGAGATCTGCATGGAGAAATGGGCCAAAATACCAGCAACAGTGTGTGAAAACCTTGTGAAGACTTACAGAAAACGTTTGACCTGTGTCATTGCCAACAAAGGGTATATAACAAAGTATTGAGAAACTTTTGTTATTGACCAAATACTTATTTTCCACCATAATTTTCAAATACATTCATTAAAAATCCTACAATGTGATTTTCTGGATTTTTTTTCTAATTTTGTCTGTCATAGTTGACGTGTACCTATGATGAAAATTACAGGCCTCTCTCATCTTTTTAAGTGGGAGAACTTGCACAATTGGTGGCTGACTAAATACTTTTTTCCCCACTGTATGTCATGCAATAAAATGCAAATTAATTACTTAAAATTCATACAATGTGATTTTCTGGATTTTTGTTTTAGATTCTGTCTCTACCAGTTGAAGTGTACCTATGATAAAAATTACAGACCTCTACATGCTTTGTAAGTAGGAAAACCTGCAAAATCGGCAGTGTATCAAATACTTGTTCTCCCCACTGTGTATATATAACGTTCAATTGGTTGCAAATAGAAAAACTACCTTTTCAATCCGGTGTCGTTTTTGTGTATCAGTTCATAAACCATGTGCTATGGAAACGGTACATTGAAAATCTCTTCCCAACTATTTTGCAATCAGTATGGCACAGCTGTCAATTTTTTGGTCTTTAAATGAAACTGGTATACTTTTTTTTTTAAATCACAATTTTCTTTATTGCAGGGCTGACAGACAAGTTCCTTACTTTCTCCCCCTTCCACTTGCCTCTTCCATTTTTGCGGTAATGCTGCAATTGGTTGGTTGTAATTTTGGATAGAGCAGACATTTCCATATATTTTTGTTAACTGCATGTGGGACAACTCCACCAGTCCTATTTATATCATTTACAAATATTATACCGTTTTACATGTTTTCTGCTCCCAAAAATTAGTATATTTTAACCATAATATTTGTTGTAATATTTGTTCAGTTTTTTCTAGTGGATGCAACCAAATTTCTATGGCTTGTTCTTTTTTTTAATAGCGATATTTTGGAGATTATTTCATTTTCAAATAACTGAAAGTGAGAGATTGAATTCTGAATAAAGGGAAAAAGGCCATTCTTGAACACGGGGTGAGACATTTCTTACTAAGCTGCTAGAGTACCGGTTCGGATTTAAGTATAGTTTTTGTATGATTGAAGCCTTTAGTGAGAGGTCTAATGCTTAAATGTTTAATTGTTTCTGCACTCCGAATTCATATTCATTATATAAATAGGCCCGTTTAATTTGGTCTGGCTTGCCATTCCAAATAAAATTGAATATTTTTTGCTCATATAATTACTATACATAACTTTAACGCATTGTATAAGAGATTCTCCAAAATTGAAATATTCCAGGTATTTATATATCAATTCCAGTCGTACTTTATCAAAAGCCTTTTCAAAGTCCGCTATGAATACCAGGCCTGGTTTCTCCGATTTTTTTTTTTACTTAACTGTCTTTGTTTTGGCGGATGGATGGAGAATTTTAAGCAGTGTTTTGGGATACCCGGAGGTCTCAAATGTGGCACGTCAGATCTCGTTTTCCGGAGCGTTTTGGGAAGTGCGGTCCGTCTTCCTAATGTACGATCGTGCAGCGCAGAGAGGCTGCAGTCAGATTCCGCTATTGCGGTTGCTAGCAAGCAAGCGTTCTCCCGGGGGCTCAGCCTCGCTCTTGTTTGTCTTGCAGTGCTGGCATTCCTGGCGCTGTGCCCAGTGACTATCATCTAGCAAGCCCCCTTCCCCCCCCACCGCACACACTCTCACACACAGCCCCTCGGTCTCATCACCCTCTTTGCACCCCCCCCCCTTCCTTTTATGTGTTCTCACATACACCAGAATGGCTGGATATAAAAAGCAACCTGCACCACCCACCTCCCCACCCCTATCGTACCATTACCCCTGCTCTTTATTGGACCATCCTTCCTCTCCCCTCTCTCTGATTGCCTTTTGTCCGTCTTTGTTCCCTTCCTTTGTTCCCAGAAGCCGTCTGGTTTAATAGACATCACCTCTCTAATCCGCTTGTTGTGTTTTAGCGGTTAAACCATCCAGCACCATTGTTGTAAGGGGTTTACCTCACCAGCAGCATCGAGCTCAAGGGTGTTCATTCAGCTTGTCAATCACTGTCTTCCTGCTCCAAACTGACTGCTGGCTGGCACTGCCTCAATGTCCATGTCAGTCATTCAAGCCTCTGACAGTAAAAACAAACTAACTAATTTGTTCAATGTCTGTCATTTAGGTACCTTAGGATGGCATTGCTTGGGAATCCATCTCCCTAGACGCATGCACGCACACACACACACACACACACACTAGGGCTGCACAATTAATCGGATTCAAATCGAAATCGCGATATTGGCAAGATTCATATCACATGCTATGGTTTGAAAGACATCTCAGCCGAGTGTAAAGTACGTTTTTTTTCGCTCTTGCAACGGCTTCCCACACACACCATGCGCCGCCCCGTCACCCAAGCAGCACATTTCCTCCTCCTCGCTGTTAGAGATACTATATGTTTGCGTGCTGTTCTGTTAGGTCAAATGCAGTCAAGAACGATGCTGCTTTCAACTTTGCTTTTTAATATAAGTAATTATCTTTCTATGATTCCAACAGTTCATCCAAGTAATTTGATATTTGACCCACGTCAAATTGCAATTGTAATATTTAGTTTAAAAAAACAAAAGGCCTTGTTTCACGGTCCTCTTCCCAGGGTTGTCTTCTTACACAAGGACCAACTGATCCTTAACAGAAATGATTCTGGACAGTTTCCAGTATGTGTAGCCTAGGTCTATGTTCTCCAGCTCAGCCAGTGCCTAGGCAGACAGACAGACAGCAGTTTAGATCAACTGGGGCATCACTCCATTCCTCTCGTACTATGTGACACTAGCACAGTACATCAATGTTGAATGGAGACTGGCTAAATTTAGCCAGCAGCTGTAGCTAGGCTTTATAGCTGGGCTATGGGCCCCCCAAAAATAAATATTTCTGGATCTAATGGGTTGGCTATGGTAGCACATCAGAGTTCTGAGGCTAATTTCCATCCACATAATCTCAGGTCTTCAACCCTAAGAACAGCCAGATGATGGGAGTTGCCTATTAATAGCTCTGTTCTTTCCTACTGCTGCACTTTGGAACCAAATAGGCCAATTTAGAGAATGCTGTAGCGGCTTATGGCTAGTCAAGTGTTTCACTTAACACATGGAGATGCATGGAGCACTCAGCTCTGTTCCAAGCTAGTCTGTTGCCCATACTGTGAGGGAACTCCTGGTGAAGTGTTAAGAGGACCAAAGCCAAGATTAGCCTCAGATTGGCTGTTTAGCCCATTGGCTGGCCAATCAGCGCATGCCTACGTGGATATGTGAGATACGGCGTGTTTTGATTGTGACTTCTTTGAGACATTAGCCAGCCTACACACTTATCAGGTTAGTTGATTTAGCTTAGTTGCTAATTGTCTGCGTGAGCAACTGAGCCTCCTGTTTTATTGCAGTCTGTGGTAGACTAGTCTTATTGTGCTTCAGCTTCCTTCTTTGCCTTCTGTTTAAATTGTATCCTAATGGAAGAAGAGGAGCAGACTGTGTTGGTTATGATAGTAGTTTTTATAGGCTAGTCATGTTTCTCAAACCTTTCCTCCAGACATGTTGAATTCCAACAAAGGCACACCTGATTCAACTAATCAAATTTGGTCTTTCTAGAGACTGTCAACCCTGATGCCCTGAAGACCGGTGACTAATATGCAGTGCACTGTGCAGTGGTTTAGCTGGATACTTCAGGGAGTAATGTCCCTTTTAGCAAAGGACTTAGTGAGGTTAGACATGAGAATTCTAAAAACCTAACTGACTCTGGATCAGTGCTTAAGGGCCACCACCTCTCAACCTGGCTGCACACACATCAGGCCACGGGAGCTCTTGTTGCCAGGCGATGGCACGGCATTGCAGCACATGCTTGGCTTACATTTTTATGTGCAATTTCTCATCTCCGGTTCAAGGAAACCGGATTCCAATTTATGTATTTTTCCATGCAGTTATAATTATCCCGTCTCTGTCCTTAAATGCCGGAGCTTTTTAAGTAAAAAGAGAAAATGCCTAGGCTTATTAAGGCTAAATATAGGATTGGGATGCGTCCCAAATGACACCCTATTCCCTATATAGTGCAGGCTCAGTGCACTACTTTTGACCAGAGCCTGCACTATATAGGGAATAGGGTGCCATTTGGGACGTAACCATACCCGAATCTCCTCTGGAACAGCTTGCTGCTTGTGAAAGGATGTGGAAATGTCAGGTCGTTTTTTTTTTATGGCTTTGGAGCATGTGTGTGGAGTGGAGGCTTGGCAGGCTTTTGTCTCTGAGAGCTGGGTACCTACCAGGTAAGATCCAGTACTCTGGGGGATCTGGGGAGTGGCAGTTAGTACTGAGTGTGGCTGTGCCTCACTTTACCTGGGCCATTCTATACAGGTCATAGAGATGTCAGGCAGCCGGTCAAAAGCAGTGCACTGTATTGTGAATAACAGGGTAAATTTTGAGACACAGCCTTACTCAGCCTACTGATTCTGGGTTGTCTTGGAGGTGGCGGTAGGTACTGGCTGGATGTCTGTAGTTTGAAGAATGGGGCCTCATCTCAAGGGTTTCAGTAACACTAAGAGGACCACAGCTCTGACCTCCACCAGCACCCCAATGCCTCCTAATAGTTTCCAGACCACACAAGTCATCCACACAAGCCAGCCTGAGCCAATAGAACCCAAGCCCACACACACACACACACACACACACACACACGCAGGTCGATCTCTCAATGGTGTTTATATTGTCTGTACATGCCCTCAGTAAAGAGCTGCAGTTAGTTATAACTCTCTGCTTCAGAATGGAATTTATGGGACGGGGAGATTCCAGGTGTTCACGTGCAGACAGGGCCCTCATCTCCCTAGCAACCGCGTGGTAAAACATGTCTGTCTTTTGATCCTCTGTTCCAGCCGAGAGAAGAAGCAGGGAACACGAGACCAGAACCATTTGATGGAAGAAAAGAATAAGAGAAAGCAAGAAGAAAAGAAAAAGAAGGAAGCTGCTCAGAAAAAGGTGTGACGTCATATCGTTGTTGTTGTTGTTGTTTGGACACACACACACTTCTATCGTACTACCTCATAAAAGCACCATCCCCTGTTTTTAATGGTGTAGCTTTACACAAAGCAAGATGATGATATCAGCCTCTACACTGTGCCCTGCTCTCTTCCTCTCTTTCACCCTCCCTCGCTCACGCTCTCTTTCACCCTCCCTCGCCCCTCACTTCCTCTCTCTCTTTCACCCTCCCTCGCTCCCTCTCTCTCTTTCACCCTCCCTCTCTCTCTTTCACCCTCCCTCGCTCCCTCTCTCTCTTTCACCCTCCCTCGCTCCCTCTCTCTCTCTGCTCTGAACTGTGTCAGTAAGTGATCCCATTCCACTCCGTTGGCTAAACAGGCTAACGTGTCATGCTGCTTCTCTCTTTATCACATGCAGCCTCCTGTGAGGCTGAGGAAAGCAGAGCTGAAGGGGGGAGCTGGCCAACATGTATGTGTGTGTGTGTGTGTGTGTGTGTGTGTGTTCCTGCATACGCCACTGTACATATGTGTGTGTGTGCATGTTTTGTCTGCCTCTTATTTCACTCTCTGGCTAACTAAACCACATGACCCACCAGGCAACAGCCCCTGGAGGGAAGGGAAGAGCCGGTGGAGGGAAGAACATAAAACATTTAGCATTACAATAGGCTAACAAGAACATTCACCTGAACATTCTGTTCCAATGGAATGGGCTGGCTTCAGTCAGAGCAAGGTTGAAGTGCAGGCAGCCAGCCCAGTAGCAGGCTAACGCTAGCAGGCTAACTCCGAGGGAGGAGACCTGTTGATTAAAATGCTTTAATGTTATTTTAGATTGACATAAAACACGTACTTCAGACTTTTTTCTTTATTATGCATATTTAACAGGGACAATAGGCCTACACATTGACCAACATTTCTGTAAATGTGCCAGATTTATCCAGCCAGCTCATTTTCATCTGTAGCACCTTGTACTTGCTATGTTTTTGCGTGAACTCAGCAAGAAAAAATATGTTGCTAATATATTCTTCCTCTTTCTTTCCAGGTCACTGAACAGAAAACCAAAGGTGAGTTGTTCTCATCATCTTTTCCAACTTTCTGCACCAATCCTACCTCCTATTACCTTAGCATGACTGACTGACAGAGCTGAAAGTGGATTGAAAAGAGAGGGGGAGTGAAGGAGAGAGAGAGAGAGGGATGGAGAACGACAGTCGGAGCAACAGAGAAAGTGAGAGCGTATGCACAGTGTGCGCTTAGCTGGCAGGGTTTTGAAGTGAATTGAACCCAGAGCACTGTAGATAGAATACATCCTCTCTCTCTCGCTTCCCTCTGTGCCAAAGCTCTTAATGAGTGAGAGAGAAGGACTGGAGAGAGGGAGAGGACCTGTTATGTGGGGGTGACTGGCCAGATGGGGCCGGGTGGGGCTTATGTTTTGAGGGATAGTCGCTAGGAATGCTCATTAGGGCATCTGTTAATATACCTGTAACGGCTTTCTAGCACTTAACAGGAGGTTGGGGAAGTGGGTGGTTAAAAGGTCAAGATGAAGGGACATCTTGGTGTAATAACCCTACAGGGCATAGTAGGCTGCAGGACTGTATCTACTGGAGCCTGTCTGTGGTGCTGAGCTGCACTAATGAGCAGTAATCTGGCTTAGTTAGCTTTGTTATCCTGTTTCCATCCAGTTAGCTTTGTTATCCTGTTTCCATCCAGTTAGCAGGTAATCTGGGTTAGTTAGCTTTGTTAGCATGTTTCCATTCCACTGTGGTTGGAATGGGGAGGCCCAACCTGGGTCAGAGAGAGAGGGAGGGAGAAGGATCATATATATGGGGTGGATGGGGGAAGAGAGTGATTGGGTTGAAAAAGGCAGAAGGAAATTCTCCTGGCTTGTCACAATCATATTCCTCAGAATTCTAAGGAAATGACAAAAGTGAAAGAAAGGGTCTGAAGGAAAGAGACTGCAGGACCAAAGTACATGAAAGAAACAGAGAGAGTAGTGTGAGAGGGAGAACACACTAGTTTCCTGTCTGCTGGGTTGTTGGCAGCATATTGCAGCTGAGTTTTTCAGACAACTAACAAAAGAGCCTCACCAACCCCCTCTGTGGCATACACACCTACGGTTTACACATACAGTAAGCAGTGCGCATCTAGATCAACATAAAAAGCACATGTGCGCACACACACGTACATACACGGCTCAGGCATACAGTACATTCATGCATATAAATAAGTTCCCTCTGCTTCACCGACCCCCACTGGGGCTTTGTATGTAACATAGGCACACGCACATACACAGTTATAAACGCATCAATGCATAGGTCAACACACTTCTATGAATACATTAGTACAATCACATGTGCATATGTATAAAACAGGGGTGTTCAACTCTTACCCTACGAGGTCTGGAGCCTGCTGGTTTTCTGTTCTACCTGATAATTAATTGCACACAACTGGTGTCCCAAACAATGAACAAATGCAGGGGAACTGGCTTTGAGGTCCAGAGATTAGTTTGAAGGGGTCTAGACTGTCACATAGAAAAGTTGACAAGTACACACAAACACACATGTCCTTATGTATGGTTTCCATCAGCCAGTCCCTAGTGTGAAAGCAGCACGTATTCCCATTGGTGATCGTCTCCTACCTCTCTACAGTGTCTTCCTGGCTGTGGCCTAGTTACAGCTCATCAGCCTCTCTCCATTCAGGCCTGTTCTGTTTCATAGCCATTTCTATCTGTCTCTATAGAGAGAGAGAGGTATTCTACCACCTCTACCATCTAGTGTTACAACACAGCCATGCCTTAGTTTCTACCACCTCTACCATCTAGTGTTACAACACAGCCATGCCTTAGTTTCTACCACCTCTACCATCTAGTGTTACAACACAGCCATGCCTTAGTTTCTACCACCTCTACCATCTAGTGTTACAACACAGCCATTCCTTAGTTTCTACCACCTCTACCATCTAGTGTTACAACACAGCCATGCCTTAGTTTCTACCACCTCTACCATCTAGTGTTACAACACAGCCATGCCTTAGTTTCTACCACCTCTACCATCTAGTGTTACAACTAAGCCATTCCTTAGTTTCTACCACCTCTACCATCTAGTGTTACAACACAGGCACACGCACAATCTAGTCTACCACCTCTACCATCTAGTGTTACAACACAGCCATGCCTTAGTTTCTACCACCTCTACCATCTAGTGTTACAACACAACCATGCCTTAGTTTCTACCACCTCTACCATCTAGTGTTACAACACAACCATGGCTGAATATCTCCTCTCTGTGGCAGGTAGCATGCCCCCACCCCATCAGACTCCAGGCCCAGACCTCCCTGTCTACTGTACCATCACCCATGTGGAGGCATTTTCTCCCTGGCACTGCATGATGAGGGGATAGTGTAACATAGGGATACATACCCGGACCTTGAAGGATGAGAGGGAGGGATGGATGGATGGATGGATGGATTAAGGAGGAGTAGGGGGAGGGGGGGGGAGCATACACACACACACAGCATATCAATTGCAGTGTAATCCGGAGGGAATTTTTTTATTCCACGCGCCGCAGCTGCCGTCGCTGTCATGTTGTCTCTTTAGCGGCTAAACGCTATGACAATAAATACAGTGGAGATAGATATTAGCCAATCACAGAACAGATGGAAGGGAGGCATTCAGTTGTTTACGCTGTATTGTTTAGGAGTATGTTTGGGTTAGAGCTGATGTATGTGTTGTTGGGGTTGTATGTAGCAGAGGAGGCTGGTGGGAGGAACTACAGGAGGATGGGCTCATTGTAATGGGTGGAATGGAATTATGGAACGGGATCAAACATATGGAAACCACATTTGACTAATTCCATTTATTCCATTCCAACCATTACAATGAGCCGTCCTCCTATAGCTCCTCCCACCAGCCTCCTCTGGTATGTAGCTGTATCAGATCAAAGTTTATTGGTCGCGTACACAGATTAGCAGGTGCAGCGAAATGCTTATGTTACTAGCTCCAACAGTGCAGTAGAATGGCTCGCAAATCACATATGTGATGTGAACTATACATATGACTGATATAGGACAGAGACTGCATACTGTGTATGAGAGCTGTCATTAGGCATCACATAGTGATAGATGCCTGTTTATGTTAGTCTCTCTCTCTCTCACTCACACACACACACACACACACACACACACACACACACACACACACACACACACACACACTCCGGGGTAGGGATTAATATTTTCCAGAAAATCTACCAAGTTTCAATACCGGGAATAATTAAGATTTATCCCGAGAGTCCTGGGAAATACTGCAAAAATCGGAAGTGCCCATTTTAAAGCATTTAAAACCAAGATATGGTCACTATGCCAGGGTTCTCCCCCAAAAAGAGGGGTGCTGTGCCACCTTGTCAGCTTGGCTGCGCCACTATGTAAAGATTTCAGAGCAAATTAAACAGATATTTATTAATGATAGAGTAACTAGCTTTGATCGCCAATGACATTGTTGTGAATTGCCAAACAGGCTGTTCATAAATTCAGAGCGTTATCATGTTTCTCAATTAATTGAGCGCATTTCAGCAGTAGGCTATCTCGACACAGAGCGCACCCGGAGTATAGCGTTGTCGATTCATACAAACTTTGTAACGGCAGTCAAACAAAAGTCAAATGACTAAAGTTGCTAAGCTTGCTAGATAACCTCCTTCAACGAATGACAGAATAACTCCTATATTTGGCAAAATCAAGGATTATACAGATAGCAGATCAGCTCACCAATAACAGGGAGATGAGTGGAAATAGTTTAAATATCAAGTGAACTTAATGGGGACCAACTCTGTTTAAAAAATATCTGTATCTACGTTTGTTGATTCTCTACCGACGCTCTCATATGGGCAGCAATTACGAGACAGCGCAAAGAAGCGGGGGAGATGTTCTAGCGGTATTTTGACATGCATAGGCGAGAGACATGATTTGATAATGCAACCTATGGATTACAAAATAAAGTTAGGAATTTTCAGTCAGGATTTTAGGTTTCAGTGGGATTGGGACTGGATAGGAAAATAGCCTAGGCTCTAGGACAGGAGAATATATAATTTTCTCTCATGCCTCTGAATTGGTAACAGACTTAATTTCTGTGACAGAGATACCTATGTAGTGAATTGTGCATAGGCCTGTGAAATGTGTGACTGTCTGAAGAGTCGCAAAGAGGCACACGTTATTTTATAGGCTGAAGCCTACTGTAGAGATTTCCTTTAGGGTTTATTAAATGCATTCGGGCAGCGTGTGCAGACCCCCAGTGTCAATTATGTGTGTGCTTTGAATTCATGGCGACTTTGTGAAGTAATTTTTTGCTAATCTGCTGCTGCGCATATTGTGTATTTTGTGGAATTGCATTAGTGCGACATTGGGGGAAAATGTTGTAGGCTAATTTCCCGGGTTTTGTCATTTTATTCTTTCGGGAAATGTGAAGTGTTCCTGGGACAGTCCCGGGATCCCGGTTATCCATGTTAATTCCTGCTCCGGGGTTGTCCAAGCCAAAGCCAACACTTCCAGCAACCACTCCATAACCCACACTACCTTCAGGAAGACATTAATCTAAAACTGTGTGCGTGTACGTTGAAGCGAGCAGGCTGGGTGTAAGGGTAGCCCTGGCTGCAGAGTGAGTTGTGGTGGGATGATGTATGGGGTGGACAGGCAGGGTTGAGTGGGCAGGTAAAGTAGCAGGGGAGTATAGGAAACTGGGCAGTCAGGCAGAGGAGTTGGGTTACTGGAATAGGGGACGCAGTGGGCCAGTTGGACCTCTCTCATTAGGTCAGTTTTATAACACTGACACGTTCACACACTCTCCTACGTGCGTGTGTGTGTGTGTGAGAGCGACTGAGTTCCACAGGTCTCTCTCTCTCCCAGCCACCAGCTGCAGCTACTGTCCAGTCCATTCCACCAATGTTTTATGATGTGGAATTGGTGTGTGAAAGAAAAATCACCTGTCTTGCTAACCTGAACCTGCTCCAATCCCTGTGCCCTCATCCGGTCTGTCAGGCCTCCATGTTGGGTGCACACACACACACACACACACACACACACACACACACAACGCCTTAAAGCTGCAATATGTAACGTTTTGGGTGACCTGAACAAATTCACATAGAAATGTGTGTTATAGATCTGTCATTCTCATTGAAAGCAAGTCTAAGAGGCGATAGATCTGTTCTATGTGCACTATTTCTATGCTTCCCGTTCTTATGTTTAGTTTTTGCGTATTTTACTGTCGGTTTTGTACACCAGCTTCAAACAGCAGGAAAAAAAAATATTTAGGGTTATGGAAAATTTATTTCACAGCGTTTGAAATGGTACAATGAGTCTCTACACTATACTTGCTTGTTTTGTCACAAACTGAAATTAGGCAAACTATTAGAATTTTAGCAACCAGGAAATGGTGGAGCGATATCTGCATAGTGCATCTTTAAAATGTTTTAAATTGTTGAATAAAAGTATATTTCCATTTCAATATACAGTAGTCAGAGCGAAGTGTTAAGCACAGTTGAGTTGTCCTGCCTTTCAGACCTCTATATGAGTTATCAGGAGACCTGGGAGAGAGCTGTTCCTTGAAACTACAGCCCCATATTTAATCAGTGTTAATTAAGCCTGATCATCTCCACCTCCCCTCTGAGGCCCTCCGCTCAGTATGGCAGCTCAGCTCAACACGCTGAGGAGAGGAGGGGGAGACCGACAGGAACCCTTCAGAGACCCTAAGGGAGACACAAACATGGACGGATACACGCGTGTAAATGCACACACGCTCTCCTTATGATTGTTACTTTAACTTCAGTCTCTCATCTGATCTTATTTTCAGATCAGTATCTATATACAGTATTCTTCCATGACAAACTTAACATTAAAGTGTTAAATTGTATTAATTCACTAGCTGATCTGGTTCTGATTAAGCCTGGTATCTATATGACTGAAGTTACCTGTAAGCAACGGATGTTTTTTTTTGCCGACATTGACTGTCATTCATTGGTCTGCATTGTGAAGCTATGCAGTAATGTATTGAGCTGTATTGCACGCTGCCATCATGGTAAGACCATGACATATCCCATCCTTTCTGAAGGCTGCATTCTATTTTTACATCCACACCATCCCTGAACCCTATATGCCACATTATTCAAGTCAACACTTGTAGTGACTTGCTTTCCAAGACCTGCCACTGCTGTGAAATGGGGCTGAACACTTTCCCTCCTGAATACAGCCCATTATAACAGAGAAGACCTACTAATGAATCTCTCCCACCTACCCAGAGCTAAGACATGTATGTTTTCCCCCCAAACATTGGGCAATAGTAGCCTGTTTAGAGCAGTGTGACATGTTGTCGAGGCCTCTGGTATGAAATCTCTCCATTCAGTTCATCTCTCTGGACAATTTAAAGACTAAGCTATGGAAAAGCCTATAATTGTGTGTTTGTGTGTGTGTGTGTCTCGAGTGTGTTTGTGTTTGGCCATGTTTGATGAGTGTTTGGCCACTCCTGAGTGGCGCAGTGGTCTAAGGCACTGCATCGCAGTGCTAACTGTGCCACTAGAGATCCTGGTTCGAATCCAGGCTCTGTCGCAGCCGGCCGCGACCGGGAGACTCATGGGCGGCGCACAATTGGCCCAGCGTTGTCCAGGGTAGGGGAGGGAATGGCCGGCAGGGATGTAGCTCAGTTGATAGAGCATGGCGTTTGCAACGCCAGGGTTGTGGGTTTGATTCCCACGGGGGGCCAGTATTTTTTGTTGGTGTAGCCAGCCTACTTTTCTCCAGTAAAATGCAAGATTAACTTCAATCAAAACATTAGGAGATGTAGCTGGCTACAGTCTTTCTATGATAAACATTAGAAATATGATGGCCATGCATTGTTTTTGCAAAAAATACCTTGCTTTTTCATTGTAAGCTCATTTACTTGTGTGTCTACTAGCCAACTAGCGTTACCTTCTGTCATCTGATGAAAATTAAGCTATTTTCTGCAGAATGTGTTGCACTAATGTATTTTCTGTAAAGGAAATCTATAGTTGCACCACCCTGATCGCTATTGAAGCAAAAAAAAACACTGACTTTCAAAATAAAATGCAGGTGAAATGGTTTGAAAAGAGATTTCTTTAATTGTCTGCGTTTTGAAAATGCAGATTTCTGAACTCTAACGCGACCTCTGGGGTGGGTGGGGGTGTGTGTGATCGTCTATTCCATCAGAAAATGAAGGGCTCTTTTAAAGTGTAAAATGGGATCCCATTCCCTTCCTCTGTGTGAGGCAGTAGGGGCCCAGGGCCATAGTTTCATGTGCATATTTGATGAACTGGGAATCCACACAGCGCTCTCCAGCTGAGGACTGTGTCTCTTACCAAACAGGCTCGTCACACAGCTTAGAACTGTGTAATCTCTATTTATTTTCTCTCTCCATCTCTTCTCCTTTTTTCCATCTCTTTCACTGTATTAATCTTTCAGATGAGCACATTGCCAGGTTTTTTCTCTCTCGCTTAACCACACCTCATGGACGCTGTCTGTGTTTATTTTGTTTGTCTGTTTGATCAAATCATATTTAGGGCTGAACGACATGCATCCTGTCTCGCTCATTCTGATATCCTATCCTCAGTGGCATAGCATTAAGTAGTGTTGGGTTGGGTTGAGTAGTGTTAGGTTGAGTAGTGTTGAGGACTGCAGCGGTTTTGTTTGTCTGTTGTGTATGTTTAATCAAATCAATCACTGAGTGCTGAATGACTGCAGCTTGTCTCTCTCTTTCATGATATCTTCATGTCATCACAGTGGTGTAGCATTGAGCTGATCTGAACACAGCAACGTTCAGTCGGCAACAGTAAACAGAGGCCATTGCACAAATCCACCCTGATTAACACCAGATTATTCTCCTCTCAACCCTGGGAATCAAATGACATCTCTCCATCACCCTTAAGCCAGTGTTTCATCACACACACACATCATGCAAACTCTGTTTATTTGATGCAGCAATCACCGGTGTTAAAATAAACCCAATGAAAGGGGGGGGGGGGGGTGGATCAGGGATAATCGGCATTCTTTGTATTTGTGTGTGTAAAGGGGGGGTTAGAGAGGAAGAATAGTGCTCTAATTGTAAGTGGATTAGAGGGAGAGCTGAATTCAGCCAGTGAGACTCCGTGACTATAGCACGTACAGTGGAGAGAGAGAGACTCGGGGAGTGTGACTATGTGACATACACTATTATCTGCAGTGTTGTGATTGGTGTAGCCAGAGAACAGACCGCTAGCCCCGCCTCTCCCCTCCCTCCATCCGTCCCCAGTGCTTCCAGAAGCCTCTACGTCAGAGAGACGGCCATCACTCTAATACTGTTGTTCTATTTAAAGGCGGGACGTAGAATACTCCCAGTTTTAACAGGAAAATCCCCTCTGTGAATCAGCAGCAGCGAGAATTAGCCAGAGTAATTTATATGGCTTCCATCTGCTTGGCCTAATGTAGCCACCATGGCTAGGAACAATGAGGAATGGATGAATGAGGAGAGATGGATGGAGGGAGAGGTACAGAGAGAGAAATCCGATGCTAGGCGCGCTCGAGCTTTCCTGCCTGGTTCCTGTGCTGCAGGCAGGCTGAGGTTGAGGTAGTGCTGGAGCTGGTCAGGGGGCTGGCGGCAACAGCTGTAGCCCACAATGACACTCTGCTGCTGGGGCAGAGGGAGCAAAACAGACCTTCTGATGGAGAACCGGGGGGAATATGTGTGTGCAATGCATGTCTCTCTCTCTTGCGCGCTCTCTGTGACTGCTTGTGTATGCGGACGATACTGTTGTGTATTCTGTTTCCCCTTCTGTTGACAAGGCTCTGTCTGATCTTCAGTCTGCCTTCATTGATTTACTGTAAACCTGTATTGACCTCAAACTAGTGTTGAATGCGGGTAAAACTAATATATATGTTTTCTAGGGCACAAAATAATGACTAATGTTTTTAAGCATCTGTACCTTAGATGGTGCCCACATTGATCGTGTCCCTGTAGATGACAAGATCTTGAAAAAAAAACCCCACTGAGTTAACTAAGAAGTTGAGAATAAAAATGAAATGAGGTCTAATAGTAGAAAGCAGATCATTCTAGAATACGGCGATACACTGAAGCCATTAGATGCGCACTACGCATTATCACAGCGCACTACGCTTTATTACGGGCGACAGGTTCCGTACACATCACGAGTCGCGAGCACTAGTGTGGTCACGGGGGAATTGCAGTGGGGTCACCCAAAACATTACATTTTGGGGAGGAACAACAAATTAAGAGTGGAGATTATTGTATGGGACAAATATACAAAGGATGCAAATTTCGGTAAATGTTGCTGCCGACTAACTAACCCTCATTAACCGGTCAACAAACGATTACATTTTTTCCAAACCGTAAAATGACATGACCAACAGAAAATACTATCAGAGATCTGTATATAATGACGAGATGCTTATGTTTACGCCCTAACAATGGGAGTCGTCCCATGGCGGGAAGGCAGGCGACAAGCTTAGGCCCAAAATAAGCCCATAGCCCACATTGGACTTATTTTGGACAGATTTTAGTGAGAGTGAAACCTCTCGCTTTGCCTCTTCCTCTCTAATACTATGCATGCATACAAGGACTGGACATTTTTTCATTAAGAGCTTAATGGAAACATGCAACAATAGCAAGCCTATCGTCTTACAGTCAAAAGACTATAGCCTATTATTGAACATGCAACTCATGTAATGAAGCAGCTAATAAAACGTCATTTTCAAACATTTGCCAAAATGCAATTCGTGGAAAAATCTATTCTAAACAGCGCACCTAATGCGAGCAGTTCCATATGTGACAGAGATGAAAATCTCTGTTAGAAACTTAAAGGTGGAATCTAATAGCAACTGCTATGATGGGTTGCTAATGTGACTAGGATTGTGCCTTTGGCTTCTGGACAATGAATGAAAGTTCATATGAAAACCAATAAAAAGGAGATGAATGCTGGTTAATGGCATGAGGAAGTCTTTATAAAATAATTGCCTCTACGTTTCTATGGATGGATTTTTGCAAGGCTACTTTGAAGCAAGGTAAGACATGCCTGATTATTTGAAGTAAAGTGAAACGTTCAGGTGGTGGGTGACGTGCTGATAGTCAACGGTAGGCAGGCTATAGCCTAGGCATTCGATTTCACTCCAGTAGCCTACACCGGCTTTTTGAGGAGCTACTATTGCGCTGTCTGACAGGTGGTAGGCTGTTCCGCTCCTTAAACTAGGCTCTGTATGCTGTGCGCGTGTGTTAAATAAAATGCATGACGACCAACAAAAATACACATGAGCCAATTTAATTCTACAAGATTATGCAAATTAATCTATAGACTGATAAGCAAGACCGGTCAAATGTATTTTCGTCGGCTAACCGATTAACCACTAACATCCCTGATACAAACATATTTGAGAAAGATTATTTGAAAAATACAATATCATTGAGTAAATGTATTTATTGGTTCTTTGATAAGAGATGAACATTTGATGAATTGAAGGTTGTTTGTGGATGTGAATATAAAAAAATAAAAATAAAATGTTTTGTCATTTGATTTGGGGTGGGGTGGGGTCGCCAGAATCTTTGCCAAAAAAAATGGGGTCTCAGGGATGGAGAACTCTGGAAATTCCTTAGTCTCTACAGAGTTAGGTACATCTGGTTTTAGTTTTTTTGCATTTTGTGCAATAATCTCTAAAATTGGATGAATTGGTGCCTCTATGGCATTTCAGATGGCTTATTGAGGACCTTTTTAATGTAGAATGTGTTTGTTTTCTATGACTGTTTTGTATCTCTGCTTTGCTTTTCATATTGTATTAATGTGTATATTTTTGTAATTACAGGGCTTTTCTTTATAAGAGACCTTGGTCTTAGCATGACTCCCTGTTAAAATAAAGGTTAAATAAATGTTTTTGGATGACACCATTCTGTCCTCTTCCCCATTACTGTGGGCCTCCCGGTTACGTAACTGTGTGTGTGTGTGTGTGTGTGAGCTGTTAACCGTTTACTGCACAAACATTGGACCGCGGTGCCTTATTGCTATTATAAACTGGTTACCAACGTAATTAGAGCAGAACCACCCAGTTTGTAATGAGCTATTTACTATGTGAAATATTTTGTAACAGGATTGTTGCCGGTCTCTCACTTTGATTCTCTCGTACTGTAAAACACAGCACAATCTCACGCTGATTTGTTTGGCTTCCGGTCTGTGTGGCTAGAGCCAGCTGTTTTTACTAGTGTTGCCATGCCTGGTCTTTCTCTCTTGCTCCCTCTGGCTGTGTGATTTAGCTGGCATGTCTTTGTTTAGGCTACATCCCACTGCTGTCAATGTGTGTATGTGAGCATTCCTCTTTTCCCAAGTTAAGACATGTATTTTTTTATTTAAATCACAATTTTGTTGATATGTTTTTCGGGGGGCAGAATAACAATAAAACAGTGGAACAAAAAAACTATCATAAACAATGAATCAATAAGCTGTTTCTAAGGAATTTGTCAGAGTGGTGTAGTCAGCTTGTTTTTTAGTAGGTCAATGTTTTTTAACCCTCACCATGTTTTCTACTCAATACACTTACACATACATTTACATATTGGTAATTGAGCAGATGCTCTTATCCAGAGCGACTTACAGCCTCTCTTTTACTTGGTATAATAGGTTAGCGCTCTGCTCCATACGTGTGTCCATTTCAGGTGGACCTTTGTAGTGCCAGAAAATAAAATCATCATTTACTAGCATGGTAAAAATTATGATGCATTTCAATGGCAGAGCAGCAGTAGGCTCTTTGCTGTCTATCACAGGTATTATGTAAGCACCAGTACAGAGATTATGACCAGAATACATCTCTTTCCCATAATGCACCTGGTGTGTTGCCTGTCGTTCCAAAGCGTATCCTCTTGCTACTTGGCCTCTCCTCTTTACGGATTGAGCCCTGACCTTTTGAGCACTTCCCCTCTGTTGCTAATACTTTAGATGCTAGCCTCCAAAACTGCTAATATTGAGCCTGGAAATTAATGACTACAGTATTTAGCATGCTAGGCTGCTAAACAGCTAATACAGTTGAGGCAATAAATGAATATAGTACTTAGCTAGCATGCTTAATGGTGCTTGCTAGCTATTACTGAGCTGAGGAAATTAATGAGTTGAGTACTTAGCTAGTATATCATGCTAAACAGTGCTAGCTAGTTTATGCTAATGCTAGACTGAGGAAGTGGGTGAGTGGAGTTTGTCATAGGGGCTGGAAGCGTAGACATAGATGGTCAGGGTGGAATGTAAATGGGAGAAAGGACAAGTCACGGCTAGGTCAGGAAGATGGATGGGGGGGTTACAGAGGGAAGAGTAGCTCTAAAACTGGCCTCTTTTTCCAGGGTTAGGATGAGGTTGCCCTTATAAACACTGATCTAAGATCAGTTGGTGGGCTTTCCCTTAAGCTTACTAATGGCTATGGTTAAGCTAGAGGGATGGGGAGCTGATGATGGCTCAGTATCATCAATAGACTGCTAAGCATATGGATGTGTTAATGTGTGTGTCGAATAACTCAAAACATCTGCTTCTGCCTGGTGCCCTAACCTCCTGCCTACTCTCTCTCCCCTCCACAGTGACAGACTCAGCCAAGCTCGGCCCCACCCCTCCTCCTCCCCCCGCCAACCCCAGTGTCACCCCGTCTGTGCCCCCCCTCACCACCACCAGCAGCAGTGGCAGTAATGGCAAGCGCACCCCCTCCAGTGCCCAGCAGCAGTCCCAGCCCTCGCCCGCCCAACAGCGTTACCCGCCAAGAGAGATCCCTCCGCGCTTCCGCCAGCAAGAGCACAAGCAGCTGCTGAAGAGGGGTCAGCCGCTGCCCCCCGGGACCCTTGCAACTGTACCAGGACGCCCCGAACCTGACTCGAGTCAGATATTCTCTGGTGCATCGCACACAGGTTAGCATTTACTTTGAGCTTTTTCCTTTGTGACCTTTTGACCTCTGGGAATGGTCCACAACCCTTGTGCCCTGAGGCTAGACCTTGAACTCTGAACTTGACCACAGTCAACAGTCCAACTTGCTTTCTCTATGATTATGTATTGTATTTAGTGGAGCTTTTTTTGGATTCCGATCTTATATTGATGATAGTTCAAGTGTTTTCTCCGTATTTTGATTAGTCTGCCACTTCGCATTCTCCTTTAGTGTGTTCCATTGTTGTGTGTTTCATTGTTGTTGTTACCTCTGCCTGTTCCCTTGGGTTTGCTGTGTACCGCGCCGTGCTTCAGACTGCAGTCTAGTTCACCTGCAGGGCTGTGTGCACCGCTGCTGTGGGAGGATCTGTTGTTTTGTTCATTGTTTGTTTTGAATGTGCTCTACCTGGCCTGGGATTCTAAATAGAGAGAGTAAATTACAGCAGGCAGCCACTGTGGAGGGGCGGAGAGGAAACACAGCTGGCGTGTGTGTGTGTGTGTGTGTGTGAGAGAGATTTGATCTGATTTAAACACCCTGAAGACAACTCTAAAGATTTCAACTCAGTCATTCTTAGTTTCTGTCAGTAAAGTTTGTCTGCAGGGTTTTTTCTGCATAGAAAAGTATTGGGCGGGCCGCCTAATAGTGTTGCATGGTATACCGACTCTTCTGTGCTCTTTTAATACTACAACATGAAAAACGGTTCGGTACTAGAATTAATTTTTACTTCTGTCAAATGTGTCTCATGGATCAAGTCTGTCTATCAGCGCAGCCGATGTCCACCTTATAGCGCGAGCGCACCGTGCCTGCTCCACTTAGACTGCAGTGGGAGTCTGGGCTGCATCTTGTTAGCTCCCCACTCATGCTGCACAGAAGTTAACACACTTGAATGATGCAACACGGCATGTAGAAATGTTGAAACTGTTAATTACTGTTTGCAAAACAATGTCCATACGCTCTAGAACACTTTTATAATGCAAGAAGATACAGGTAGCTTCCAGATTTGCAAGCTAACTATCCTTACAGCTGAAGCCAACAACTATTCACTTCTCTAGTACTTTGTTTGTAATAATATACAAACCATAATGCAAAATATACTGATTGCAAAGATGATTGTCAACAAAACTTTATTCATTCACTTAATCGGTCTCTCCAAAAGATGATCTGTTGCCTCAGCGAACTGACTGTGTGTATGTGGTCCTCTGTAGCTCAACTGGTAGAGCACGGCGCTTGTAACGCCAAGGTAGTGGGTTCGATCCCCGGGACCACCCATACACAAAAATGTATGCACGCATGACTGTAAGTCGCTTTGGATAAAAGCGTCTGCTAAATGGCTTATTATTATTATTATTATTATTATTATTTTTATTATTATTATTATTATTATTATTATGTGAATATGACTCCGACGGGCCGCCCCCCTTTTGCCGCGTGAATGACAACATTACTGGTTAAAGAGACAGCACTCACTTTTATAAATAACCTACTTCTATGCAAATGTGGTTGATCAGTACAAGAAAATAAGGCCCAAATGGAAGGGAAACCGATCATTTGTCGTCTGTTGCCCCATGAAATCAGACTAAACAAGCTCAATAATGCATGCAAACACTCCTATTGAATATACATTCACCTGTATTGTGAATAGGCCTACCCAGTTTATCAATAGAGATAAAAATAAATAAAATGTGCACCCCTTGGGGTACCGAGGACCGAGTTTGGGAAACGCTGGATTATGCGTACATGACTGTCTCTGAAAATGTTTGACTTAAACATTTCAAATGTAACAATATTGAACTCAAAAGATGCCCAACGATTGAACAGTTTATCTGTCTGGATCAAGTGCCATTCTGTGACTTTGGCTAACATGCCTTCTTTTTTTGCTGTGGTATCATTTTGGTATTGTGATGGAATCGAGTATTGTGATATTAAACCTGGAATCAAAGTCAGAATTCTAGTATTGTGACAACACTACTGCCTACATGTTTTTTTTCGGGTCGCCTACAGTGCCATGCAAAAGTATTCATCCCCCTTGGCGTTTTTTTCCTATTTTGTTGCATTACAACCTGTAATTTAAATGTATTTTTTTTTGCATTTCATGTAATGGACATACACAAAATAGTCCAAATTGGTGAAGTGAAATGAAAAAAATAAGTTTACAAAAATTCTAAAAAATAAATAACGGAAAGGTGGTGCGTGCATATCTATTCACCCCCTTTGCTATGAAGCCCCTAAATAAGATCTGGTGCAACCAATTACTTCAGAAGTCACATAATTAGTTAAATAAAGTCCACCTGTGTGCAATCTAAATGTCACATGATCTCAGTGTATATATATATACCTGTTCTGAAAGGCCCCAGAGTCTGCAACACCACTCACTAAGCAAGGGGCACCACTAAGTAAGCGGCACCATGAAGACCAAGGAGCTCTCCAAACAGGTCAGGGACAAAGTTGTGGAGAAGTACAGATCAGGGTTGGGTTATAAAAAAATATCAGAAACTTTGAACATCTCACAGAGCACCATTTAAATCCATTATTAAAAAATGGAAATAATATGGCACCACAACAAACCTGCCAAGCGAGGGCTGCCCACCAAAACTCATGGACCAGGCAAGGAGGGCATTAATCAGAGGCAAAGATAACCCTGAAGGAGCTGCAAAGCTCCACAGCAGAGATTGGAGTATCTGTCCATAGGACCACTTTAAGCCGTACACTCCACAGAACTGGGCTTTACGGAAGAGTGGCCAGAAAAAAGCCATTGCTTAAAGGAAAAAAAATAAGCAAACACATTTGGTGTTCGCCAAAAGGCATGTGGAAGACTCCCCAAACATATGGAAGAAGGTACTCTGGTCAGATGAGACTAAAATTGAGCTTTTTGGCCATCAAGGAAAACGCTATGTCTGGCGCAAACCCAACACCTCTCATCACCCAAAGAACACCATCCCCACAGTGAAGCATGGTGGTGGCAGCATCATGCTGTGGGGATGTTTTTCATCAGCAGGGACTGGGAAACTGGTCGGAATTTAAGGAATGATGGATGGCGCTAAATACAGGGAAATTCTTGAGGGAAACCTGTTTCAGTCTTCCAGAGATTTGAGACTGGGACGGAGGTTCACCTTCCAGCAGGACAATGACCCTAAGCATACTGCTAAAGCAACACTCGAGTGGTTTAAGGGGAAACATTTAAATGTCTTGGAATGGCCTAGTCAAAGCCCAGACCTCAATCCAATTGAGAATCTGTGGTATGACTTAAAGATTGCTGTACACCAGCGGAACCCATCCAACTTGAAGGAGCTGGAGCAGTTTTGCCTTGAAGAATTGGCAAAAATCCCAGTGGTGAGATCAAAAGAGCTAATTTGCAAAGGTGGCTAAAGTATTGATTGGGGGGGTGAATAGTTATGCACGCTCATGTTTTCAGTTTGTTTGTCTTATTTCTTGTTTGTTTCACAAGAAAAATATTTTGCATCTTCAAAGTGGTAGGCATGTTGTGTAAATCAAATGATACAAACCCCCAAAAAATCCATTTTAATTCCAGGTTGTAAGGCAACAAAATAGGAAAAATGCCAAGGGGGGTGAATACTTTCTTAGGTCTAAAACCAGACCTAAAGTATACACACAAGATAATGGACCTATGTATTTAAACAAGATCGTCTTTGAGAACTAACAATCACCAAAATAAAAGCTAGACAGTCAGGGACAATCTAAAATGAAAACAATTATGCCTTCAGGAGTATTTTTGTCATGGCATGGGGCCTCCATTGATTTTGTTATAATGTTGAGGCCCTCCGATTAGCATAAGCCATGGCAAAATGTGTAGAATTGCAGGAAATGTGCTTTAAAACTGCAAATCTTTCTCTCAGCGTCATGGCAAAATGTGTAGAATTGCAGGAGATTAGCGTTAAAACTGCTTATCCCCACCAATGGCCCCATTTTGATCCAGAAAAAATGGCTGTGTGTAGTGTTTCAAACGTTCAGTGTTTCAGCAGGTCAGATATTTAATAGTTTGTAGAGTCTAGATACATTTCCTGTTAAGATGTAATGTTTGTCCTTCATTTCCTTTTTCTGAAAATGTATGGTACTTTTTTTCTTGTTTGCTGGTTAGAGGGAGTCTCTGAGTTCTGTTGTGTGTTAGTACTGTCTGAAGAGTTTTGAGTTGTGCTGACCAGAGCTATTTCCTGTAATGGGAGGTGGAGCTATGAAGACCTGGCAGGGCCTGAGTGGGACTGATCTGGTACAGATAGAGAGGGGGAGCAGGGTAGAGGAGGAAAGAGGTAGCGAAGGGTAAATCATTGGTGAGAGGGAAGAAGAGAGGTGGACAGAGAGAGGGATGTTTTATTTATTTTTAGTGATATTGTGTGTTGTCCTTTTTACTCTTGCAATGTTATGCCTCTTGGCCAGGTCATTATTGTAAATGAGAATTGGTTCTCAATTGACTTATCTATAATATATAATATATATAATAATAATATAATAATAACTTATCTGGTTAAATAAAGGGGGGGGGGGAGTAATAGAGAGTTGAAGAGAGAGAAGTTGGGAGTGGGGACGGGGACATGGAGAGTAAGGACATCTGAGCAAAATGAGAGCGAGAGGCCCAGTTCTGTGGGCTGGGTGACTCATGGCTTACGGTAAAAGCTCATGATTCACTCCACCCCTTTGGCAGACTTCTCTTCGCTCGCTCTTTCTCTTTCTCTGTCTCTCTGTCTGTCTCTCTTTCTCAGGACAGCAGGGATAGGCTAGGGATACATTGTAGCCAGAAGATGGTGCTGGACCAGCATACAGCTCTATCTCCTCTGACACGCTACACTACAGTACAGACACCTAGATGCATACATAGGTCTAGCCATGCATATTATTGCCTGTGTTTATGATGGTACTGAGGATGACCACTGGCTACTGGCCAGCTAACAGACACATCAGGCTCCATGTGTGCAGCCCTGAGCCCCCACTACAGGTTCTAGAGAGAGGTCCCCTATTTCTGATGTCTGTCTCTGTCTGCCGTAGCCCTTTACACTCGTAAGTGATAAGTGCCTAAATTGGAATGAAGTGGATGTACTGTAACATGCTATACAAGATGTCAGAGGTCAGGGTCTCTACTTCACAGCTCTGTATGGGTTTTGACTGACAGCCATTCTGAACTTGAGCACCGAGCGGGACAAGAAGTTGCCCCCATCCCGACCGCATTTTTTGTTGTCTGAATAAATTTAAGAGGACTCTATGTATTTTGAAAGATGAGACGTTGAGGATTATGATAAATACCGCTTTGATGTCATACAAGCAAGCCGAACACCCGTGAGTCCAAATGTGCACTTCACATTTCCATATCATAAAATTAACGGAATATACAGTGTCAACGTTTATGTTCACTGTATTCGATGTACAGTTACAAGATTACGTGGCGTTATACCCTGGGTTGTCCTGAACAGAATGAGCTTATGTTTGTTGTATTGTAAAGAACATTTGCCACGGACCACGCGTCTGAATGCACTCATGACTCCATTCTATGCGCACCAACATTACCATCTGCTTCTCTGAATTGCCTTGGATCGTGTAAACAACAACTGTAATTGTGTGATGGCGGGGATGCAGGGATGTGTTCCAAACCAAACAACTACAAGTGTGCTTGCGCTCGTTCCTCAACGGCACAGCGAGGAGAGCTAATAAATGCACCTTTTCGTTGAAGAAAGTGCATTGAAATGACTTACTGTGCACACTTTGGAGAGGTGTGTGTGTGTGTCTGTGGTCACTTGGAGACACACGTTTGAACTCTCACTCAAACCCTTGTCATTTTTTTGTCTTATGTTGCACCTACCCCAAATTAACATCTTACTGGGTGTATCCAGAGCATTTTCAGAATTCGTTGTCAACAAATGTGGCGAAAAGGTCAGTAAATGTGAAATGCACATAAATAAGGCTGTGACGGTAATTGTAACTGACAGTTATGGATGAAGACCGTCATGAAAATAAAATAACCGTCAAAACCATTTAAATAGGCCAACATTCATCTTTGGAAAAACTTATTTTTTTATAACTTTATTTTAATGTAGATAAACTTTACTTAATAGCGGGGGTATTTACTAATGACTATAAGGAATTGTTTTGCTAACTTAGTCTGTCTATTAAACTGTCTACATCTCCTCTTTCCAACGGTGGTTTGATGCGCCAGCAGCTAGTCCGCTAGATGCGCAGGGGTGTAGAAGTGCTAGCTTATAGGCTGTGACACTTGATGTGTGGACTTTCTTTTATAGCCTACATCGCACATTTTCATTGCTTGCTAGTAGATAAATAAATCTGTCTTCTTTTAAAAAAGGTTGGATGTGTCTGACTATTCAGGCCTGTAATGCGTCAGTGTTCAAGTGGACAATGCACCAATCCTCTCCAACCTGCCATGGTATAATTTGATACAGAATCTTTTCTTAATTTATAGACTAATCAACGCTGATAAATAGGCTATGGACGTTGCGTGTATTTGTTTCTATTTTAATGATAGTATGAAATTGACAATCACATAGCTCTCTCTCCTCTTCATACTTTCCTTGTCAATTCATTATCTTATAGCCTACTTTCGGAAAGCCTAAGGTAGTCCTAGGTTTTTTTAATACGTTTTAAGGAAGGGAGAAATATTTGCTCTTGACTGACAATACTGGTGGCTTTGATTGACGGGTCCTTTTTACGGGGGTGTGCGTGTGTAGGTTCGCTGATTCTCTCTACTGGCCTATATGTCCATTCAGAACGTTTTCTAAAGTAGCCTGTCTGGAATCCATCGAATAAGAATCAAACGCTCCTGTCATGATTTAATTTTGTAAAAGGCCTATTTTCAGTAGCTTAGGCTACATTATTTCTCTCATTGCGGGGGTCCTCTCTTAATATTTAGAAGTAATAACCTAAATAATAATGAAGTGTATTGGCTTGTTTCAAATATGTTTATTAATTAAGAAGCATATCCATGTAGAAACAGAATTGTAACCTTCCCTTTTTACATAGGGCTTTATAGGCCTAAGACAACAGTAACATTTAAACAAAATGGACACAAAAAATAAATGAAAAGGACAAACCAGTAACTTAGTGTAACGCAACACTGAAATTGCACGTTTCTTTTGAGTCTGATAGCCTATGTGTTAAATTGTCAATACGAAAATGTGACAATCCTCTCCAATCTGACATTTCTTAATTTGAATACTAGACTAATATTTAGAGGTAATAATAACTTGAATAATGAAATGCTATTGATGATAAGAAAGTGTAATGGTAATAGTGAAGTTGCAGAGAAAAGCAACGTGTTTCTTTTGAGTCTATGCGCCAATCCTGGTTGGCTTGGTGAATTACCGTAACGTCAAATTCCAACACCGTCACAGCCCTACACATAAAATCAACTGTGTAATGTTTGGATTCCGTCTTGTCAGGTGAACTGTTGTGTCCTCACTTTTTAGTCTAATAATTTCCCCATAATCTCCAAACGGTTCTCTTTTGATTGCTACCATGGTTCTGCAAGAGGGGATTGATTGTCTCTGCTGTAACCAAAAGCTTGATCTTGCAATCTAGCCACGTAGTTAGCAAACCAAATGCATAGCTGGAGCCCTAACCTGTAGATAATTTTATTTAGCACATCTTAAATACTTAATTTATAAGCATGCCCCGGTATACTGTCGGTATTTCAAAAATACCCTGGTATACAGTATACCGCCCAAGTCTAGTAGATGCTACTGAAGTTATAGGCCAATTAGCTCAAATCCATTATAGCATAGATGCTATCATGCTACTGAAGCTAATAGGCAAATTGCTAATGTTTTGTATAGTTTTGAACAGAAAGCAGATGTAGGCCAGACTACTACTCTTAATGTTCTGTTTAGTCTGATGACGTCAGAGGGGTCTGGGATTCCCCTTACAGAGCGATGCACTACTATCTCATCACCTTATAGCCATCTTCTCCTCAACCACAAGGCTCAGTCTGAGTCCAATGGAGGGGTGTTTTACTCTGGTTTCCTTCTCAGCTCATCATAGTTTTCACTTCTGTCATCCATTCACTCATCCTCCCATCCTCCTCAACCACAAGGCTAGGGATGGGCATGGTTAATCGACTGTTAGCAGGGTGCGAATTATGGGGGAGCTCCCCTGAATGAGATGTTAGCTCCCCTAAATGCAACACAATTCCAACTTTGGGAGGGGTCTCTAAATTATGCTAATTTAACTATTCTGCTATTTGTTTAAAATGCAGTGGTAAATATATTTTACAGTGGTAAATATGAAAATAAAAGCTTCCAAATGAAACAAACACCCCCACCTCTCTGTCATGGTTTAAACCATTTATTTCTATGTTGGTGGTACTGTCCATTTACATTTAAGTCATTTAGCAGACGCGACTTACAAATTGGTGCATTCAATTTAGGATAGCCAGTGGGACAACCACTCCTTTTTATTTATGAGGAGGGGGGGGGGGGATTACTGTTATACTATTCCAGGTATTCCTTAAAGAGGTAGGGTTTCAAGTGTCTCCGGAAGGTGGTCAGTGACTCCGCTGTCGTGGGGGAGCTTGTTCCACCATTGGGGTGCCAGAGCAGCGAATAGCTTTGACTGGGCTGAGCGGGAACTGTGCTTCCGTAGCGGTAGGGGGGCTAGCAGGCCAGAGGTGGATGAAAGTAGTGCCCTCGTTTGGGTGTAGGGTCTGATCAGAGCCTGAAGGTAAGGAGGTGCCGTTCCCCTCACAGCTCCGTAGGCAAGCACCATGGTTTTGTAGTAGATGCGAGCTTCAACTGGAAGCCAGTGGAGTGTGCGGAGGAGCGGGGTGACATGAGAGATCTTGGGAAGGTTGAACACCAGACGGGCTGCAGCGTTCTGGATAAGTTGTAGGGGTTTAATGGCACAGGCAGGGAGCCCAGCCAACAGCGAGTTGCAGTAATCCAGACGGGAGATGACAAGTGCCTGGATTAGGACCTGTGCCGCTTTCTGTGTAAGGTAGGGTCATACTCTGCGAATGTTGTAGAGCATGAACCTGCAGGATCGGGTCACCGCTTTGATGTTAGCGTAGAACGGCAGGGTGTTGTCCAGGGTCACGCCAAGGTTCTTTGCACTCTGGGAGGAGGACACAATGGAGTTGTCAACCGTGATGGCGAGATCATGGAGCGGGCAGTCCTTCCTTCCCCGGGAGGAAGAGCAGCTCCGTCTTGCCACTCAGTAGCACTACATTTCAGCCTCAGCTAAGCTCCTTTATGCATAGATTTTCCTTTGTACTTACTCATTTTCTCAATTTGTTTGCCGTACGTCCATGATAAAAATAGCCTTTATTCCAATGCAGTTGATTTATCATTATTTGCTTTTGTCAGTCAGCTGTTTAGAGCGCTCATTGCTTTGTTTTTCAGGTGCGCGCGGTTACTGGTGTTCTCCGTGCCATCGGTGGCCAGAAGTATTAGACCATTTATTTAGCTTGATTATTTTCTATCAATATTTGTTTTCTTTCCTGGATCAGCTGATGAAGGTCGACCAATATCACTAGACAACTAGCCTATAGCTAGACACCAATGCGCATCCAATCCATCCAACAAGTATACTTTAATGACAGTAGGCCTATAGTTTACTCTTTCGGTTAGAAGCATTTGATTTTGCAATGGCATAGGCCTACATTATTTTGGATTTGTGTGCCCATGAGAACTGTTTTCATGGTGAAATGTAATTAAATGTTACGTAGGCATAGTTATTAAACTTAAAGTCAATTTTCCGAGATATCGAATATCCATGATTCGTACAGGATTTAAGTTCAATGTTCTAATTCAATTGTTAAATGCTTAATAACGACAAATAACACTCATGAATGTAAATAAAATATAATTTTACTGGTCACATACACATATTTAGCAGATCTTATTGCGGGTGTAGCGAAATACTTGTGTTCCTAGTTCCAACAGTGCAGTAATATCTAACAATACACAACAACAGAATGGAATTAAGAAATACAGTTGAAGTCTGAAGTTTACATACACCTTAGCCAAATACATTTAAACTCAGTTTTTCACAATTCCTGACATTTAATCCTAGTAAAATTTCCCTCTCTTAGGTCAGTTAGGATCACCACTTTATTTTAACAATGTGAAATGTCAGAATAATAGTAGAGAGTGATTTATTTCAGCTTTTATTTCTTTCATCACATTCCCAGTGGGTCAGAAGTTTACATACACTCAATTAGTATTTGGTAGCATTGCCTTTAAATTGTTTAACTTGGGTCAAACGTTTCGGGTAGCCTTCCACAAGTTTCCCACAATAAGTTGGGTGAATTCTGGCCCATTCCTCCTGACAGAGCTGGTGTAGCTCAGTCAGGTTTGTAGGCCTCCTTGCTCGCACATGCTTTTTGAGTTCTGCCCACAGATTTCCTATAGGATTGAGGTCAGGGCTTTGTGATGGCCACTCCAATACCTTGACTTTGTTGTCCTTAAGCCATTTTGCCACAACTTTGGAAGTATGCTTGGGGTCATTGTCCATTTGGAAGACCCATTTGCGACCAAGCTTTAACTTCCTGACTGATGTCTTGAGATGTTGCTTCAATATATCCACATAATTTTCCTTCCTCATGATGCCATCTATTTTGTGAAGTGCTCCAGTCCCTCCTGCAGCAAAGCACTCCCACAGCATGATGCTTCACAGTTGGGATGGTGTTCTTCGGCTTACAAGCATCCCCCTTTTTCCTCCAAACATAACGATGGTCATTATGGCCTAGACTAGATGACATTTCCCCATGTGCAGTTGCAAACCGTAGTCTGGCTTTTTTATGGCGGTTTTGGAGCAGTAGCTTCTTCCTTGCTGAGCGGCCTTTCAGGTTATGTCGATATAGGACTAGTTTTACTGTGGATATAGATACTTTTGTACCTGTTTCCTCCAGCATCTTCACAAGGTCCTTTGCTGTTGTTCTGGGATTGATTTGCACTTTTCGCACCAAAGTACGTTCATCTCTAGGAGACAGAATGCGTCTCCTTCCTGAGCGGTATTTTTAAAAAACATTTTAGTCATTTAGCAGACGCTCTTACCCACAACCCTGGCGTTGCAAGCGCCATGCTCTACCAACTGAGCTACACGAGGCTACCGGTATGACGGCTGCGTGTTCCTATGGTGTTTATACTTGCGTACTATTGTTTGTACAGATGAACGTGGTACCTTCAGGCGTTTGGAAATTGCTCCCAAGGATGAACCAGACTTGTGGAGGTCTACAATTTCTTTCTGAGGTCATGGCTGATTTCTTTTGATTTTCCCATGATGACAAGCAAAGAGGCACTGAGTTTGAAGGTAGGCCTTGAAATACATCCACAGGTACACCTCCAATTGACTCAAATGATGTCAATTAGCCTATCAGAAGCTTCTAAAGCCTTGACATCATTTTCTGGAATTTTCAAAGCTGTTTAAAGGCACAGTCAACTTAGTGTATGTAAACTTCTGACCCACTGGAATTGTGATACAGTGAATTATAAGTGAAACAATCTGTCTGTAAACAATTGTTGGAATAGTTACTTGTGTCATGCACAAAGTAGATGTCCTAACCGACTTGCCAAAACTATAGTTTGTTAACAAGAAACTTGTGGAGTGGTTGAAAAACAAGTTTTAATGACTCCAACCTACAGTAAGTGTATGTAAACTTCCAACTTCAACTGTATAGAAATATTAGGACGAGTAATGTCTGAGTCATGAGTGTAAATGTGTATGTGTGTGTGATGGGATGTATAGACATGTAAAAGTTTGGGAGGGTCTTAAGGGCCAAGCCACATTTCTTCAGCCTCCTGAGGTTTAAGAGGCGCTTTTGCGCCTTCTTCACCACACTGTATGTGTGGGTGGGCCATTTCAGATTGTCAGTGATGTGGATTCCTAGGAACTTGAAGCTTTTCACCTTCTCCACTGCGTCCCCGTCGATGTGGATGGGGGCGTGCTCCCTCTGCTGTGTCCTGAAGTCCAAGATCAGCTCCTTCGTTTTGATGACGTTATTTTCCTGGCACCACTCTGCCAGGGCCCTCACCTCCTCCCTGTAGGCTGTCTCATTGTTGTTAGTAATCAGGCCTATCACTGTTGTGTCGTCTGCTAACTTGATGATTGAGTTGGAGGCGTGCGTGGCCACACAGTCATGGGTAAACAGGGAGTACAGGAGGGGGCTGAGCACGCACCCTTGTGGGACCCCTGTGTTGAGGATCAGCATAGTGGAGGTGTTGATGCCTACCTTCACCACCTGGGGAAGTCCGTCAGGAAGTCCAGTTGCACAGAGCGGGGTTCAGACCCAGGGCCCCCGAGCTTAATGATGAGCTTGGAGGGTACTGAGGTGTTGAAGGCAGAGCTGTAGTCAATGAACAGCATTCTTACATAGGTATTCCTCTTGTCTAGATGGGATAGGGCAGTGTGCAGTGCATTGGCGACTGCATCATCCATGGATCTATTGGGGCGGTATGCGAATTACAGTGGGTGTCGGGTAAGGTGGAGGTGATATGATCCTTTAACTAGCCTCTCAAAGCACTTCATGATGACAAGTGAGTGCTATGGGCCGATAGTCATTTAGTTCAGTTACCTTCGCTTTCTTGGGTACAGGAACAATGTGTCCGTAAACACTCCAGCCAGCTGGTCTGCGCATGCTCTGAGGACGTGGCTAGGAATGCTGTCTGGGCCGGCAGCCTTGCGAGGGTTAACACGCTTAAATGTCGGCCACGGAGAACGAGAGCTCACAGTCCTCGGGAGCGGCCTGTGTCGACGGCACTGTGTTATCCTCAAAGCGGGCGAAGAAGGTGTTTAGCTTGTCCGGGGAAAAAAGAGGTCGGTGTCCGCGACGTGGCTGGTTTTCCCTTTATAATCTGTCATTGTCTGGAGTCCCTGCCACATATGTCTTGTGTCTGATCCGTTGAATTGCGACTCCACTTTCTCTGTACTGACGTTTTGACTGTTTGGTTGCCTTACACAGGGCATAACTGTACTGTTTTGTATTCGATCATATTCCCAGTCACCTTGCCGTGGTTAAATGCTATGGTTCGCCCTTTCAGTTTTGCGAGAATGCTGCCATCTATCCACGGTTTTTGGTTTTAATGTGTTTTAATCGTTACAGTGGGAACAACATCCCCTATACATTTCCTGATGAACTCGGTCACCGTGTCAGTGTATACGTCAATGTTATTCTGAGGCAACCCAGAACATGTGCCAGTCCGCGTGATCAAAACAGTCTTGAAGAATGTATTCCGATTGGTCAGACCAGCATTGAATAGACCTTAGCACGGGTACGTTCTGTTTGAGTTTCGGCCTATAGGAAGGGAGGAGAAAAATTTAGTCGTGATCTGATTTGCTGAAGGGAGGGCCTTGTAGCCATCGCGGAAGGGAGAGTAACAATGGTCGAGAGGTTTTGAAGCGCGAGAACTGCAGGCGATGTGTTGATAGAGCTTCGGTAGCGTTTTCCTCAGATTTGCTTTATTAAGTCCCAAGCTATAATAAATGCGGCCTCAGGATATGCAGTTTCCAGTGTAGTTCCTTGAGAGCCGTTGTGGTATCGGTTTGAGGGGAAATATACAAGGCTGTGACGATAACCGAAGAAAACTCTCTAGGGAGGTAATGCGGTCGGCATTTGATTGTGAGGTATTCTAGGTCGGGTGAACAAAAGGACTTCCTGTACGTTACCACAATCACACCATGAGTATTTAATCATGAAACATACACCTCCGCCTTTCTTCCCGGAGAGTTCTTTATTCCTATCCGCACAATGTATTGAAAACCCAGCTGGCTGTATGGACAGGGACAGTATATCTGCAGAGATCCATGATTCAGTGATTATTTATTTTTTTAAGCATAGTGTACAGATGTAGGATCTTAATTTGAGCCACTTTGCTACAGCAGGAAAATAATCCTGCAGCAACAGGAAATGTGGATTATAATTAATGGACTTTCTTGTAGCGGTTGATACATTTTTCGTAAGGGAAAATCAAGTCTGAAATTTCAGTGGAATTACAACAGGGTGATCAAATGAAGAGCCTAACGGCACTCATATTTTTCCATTAGCGTGTTTTTTGCATTAACGCCTCTGCACAAAGCTCCATCCCAATGATACTAGCCACAATTCTACAGTGTAGTAGTCATCTAGCAGATTCTTATTTTACCCAGAGCAAGCTGAAACCACTGCATAACACTGGAAGCCGAAGGACCCCAGCGATAGGCGGCCATCCTAGTATCTGTCTGTTGGTGTCTCCCTCTCTCGTTTAGCTGAGGACCCAGCCTGTCCTCTCTGTGGCCCAATGCCCGCCAGTGGTGTTACCAGATTGTGTCCCGTCGTGGTTGTTGTGTAAGACAGTCTCTGTCCTCCCTCACACCGCCCCCTCCCCTCTGCCCCTCTAACCTTTCTGTAACCGTACGGTGACGGACTCCTCACATACACACTACTGGCACGGTGGGTACTGTATTATTAGAAGACCTGTGCCACCTGGGGCTTAGTCAATAGGCATTTGTCTCAGCTCTATACTTCAGATTTCTATCTATAAATTGCACTCCACTGAATCTATTGGAACAGGTATGGTCAATAATACAAGACTAGGTGGCCTTGAACAAACTGAGACAAACATAAACATCCAGCTGTCTCTACTTCATAGTAGTCAAAGCAATACAAGGCCATCCCTGCTATCAGTTGTTTACCCAAATGACAGTTTATTGTCATGGTAACCTCAGTGTTTGCATGGCCTGAACATGGAGCAGTGCTTTGCTTTGTTTTCATCTCAAACCCAATGTTTGTTGCTCTTCTGTAATCAAGATGATGTTGAAAAAAGTCTACCACTCACTTGAGGAAGTTGCAGCTTTTCTGGGTAACCTCTGCTAATTGCGCACTATGTTGGCTTGTGCCTTGAGTGTTGACAGGACAGCACACAATAGAGTTGACCACGTTTTCATCTAATATTGTTGCTCTATCATTAGACTGTAGGATAGACTAATCATGGGAATGGTAGAGGAGGATGGATGGTGGGGGTGCAGCAGGGTGTGTGGGTGTGTGTGTGGTAAAGAATGGTGTGTGTCGTTTGTCTGGTTGGCAGGATTGAAAGAGCAGCTGTCTTTCTCTCTACAAGCCTCTCCTCTCCTGCCCCTGGAGGACTTCATTAGGCCTGGACCAACCCATCTGAGACCTGACTAACACATCCATCACTTCTTCACTCCCTCTTCCACTCCTCTTCCACTCTTTCTCTCCTTCACTTCTTTTTCTCATTCTCTGTGCTGACTGGGACTAGCCAGCTCTCCTCCTGCTTTCCCTCACTTTCACTCTCTCCATCTCCTTATCTCCCTCACTTTCAAACTCTCTCTTTTCCTCAATCCCTCAGACCCTCTCTCCTCCCTCCCTCCCTCACTCTCACCTTACAAAACCCAACTTGTTGAAACAAAACAAAACGAAAAACTACAAAACAAAACCTAAACATCCACAACAGCAATGTCGAAGCTGAGATTGCAATTCGCCATCCATCCACGTGGCCGGGAAACAGCAGCGGGGTAGTGGATTGGGGGTTTGAGTAAGCGCCATCAAGCCAGTTTGTATGAAGGGCATTATTTACACAAAAAGCACCAATCAGAGGGGCTTTGATGACCTCACTGCACGTTGACACATGGTGGAAAAGGCTGGGGCCTGGGTTTCCACATAATGAACCACTGTTCTTCTGGTGGGACTTTGACGTATTGTGTGTTTTGGAGCAGTAGAGGCTCGTTTGTAAACAATACCCACCTTCAGTTAGCCTAGGAGCTGCTGCTGTTACTGCCTCTCTTTTGCAATCCTCTAGCTAGTGTCCGATAGTAACCTGGCTCTAGCTAGCGCCAGATAGCAACCTGCCTCTAGCTAGCGCCAGATAGCAACCTGCCTCTAGCTAGCGCCCGATAGCAACCTGCCTCTAGCTAGTGCCTGATAATAACCTGCCTCTAGCTAGCGCCTGATAATAACCTGCCTCTAGCTAGTGCCGATAGTGACCTGCCTTTAGCTAGCGCCTGATAATAACCTGCCTCTAGCTGGCACCAGATAGCAACCTGCCTCTAGCTGGCGCCAGATAGCAACCTGCCTCTAGCTAGCGCCAGATAGCAACCTGCCTCTAGCTAGCGCCCGATAGCAACCTGCCTCTAGCTAGTGCCTGATAATAACCTGCCTCTAGCTAGCGCCTGATAATAACCTGCCTCTAGCTAGTGCCCGATAGTGACCTGCCTTTAGCTAGCGCCTGATAATAACCTGCCTCTAGCTGGCGCCCGATAGTAACCTGCCTTTAGCTAGCGCCAGATAGCAACCTGCCTCTAGCTAGTGCCTGATAGCAACTTGCCTCTAGCTAGTGCCCGATAGTGACCTGCCCCTCCTCCTCCTCTCTTTAGCTCTCTTTTTCTCTAACCCCTCCTCTCTGCTGTATCTCTCTCTTCTTCTCCTTGTCTTTGCCACACTTTCCCTTTCCTCCCCTCCCTCCCTCTATCCTCTATCTCTCTCTCCCTCGCTCTGTCACTCCAGACCACACTGTGTAAAGACAGATGTTTAGCTCTTCTTGGCCTCCTGCCCACCTCCATGTGAGCTTCATTTCATGTGTTTATGCTGTTTTCCATGCAGCCATTGAAGTGGTGTTGTTTCTCCTGGCCAAACTGGGGCTGTTTGTGCTTCAGGGAGCTGCTCTGGTATGTGTTGTGTAGTCCTGCTGCAGACTAGTCTGTCTCTGTTTGCGTCAACTGTCGGCATACTATAGGAAATCATTGTGAAGCAGGAGGGGGAAGGTTGTGTGTGTGTGTACGTGTACATGCATATGTGTCTGGATGCATATGTGCATAGAATGTGTGTCTGCATACCTGCATATGTCTGGAAGCATTTATTGTCTGAGTGTGCGGATGAACATGTATGTATACGTGCATATGTGTGCACTTTTGAGTGTCATTCCAGAACTCAGCGATGCAGCAAAAGCTCTGCTTTTGTCCATGTCCTGCTGCAGTTATGGTTTTGGAGAGGCTCCCATTGTGGCCAGGCTGTGCTCAATGTAGATGGAGTGGTCCTGGCTAAATATTTAGTGACGACTCCAAAAGCATGAAAGAGGAGGGAGGGAGCAAAAAGGAATCTCCCTTTTGTTTAGTTTTTTCTCTCTCGTGAGCGGATTGAGTGCACAATGAAATGCTCTCGGCTTTAACCTTAACCCTCTACGCCTCCCCTACTCTCTCCGAGAGAGATCGAGATGGAGAGAGAGAATATCCTCTCTGCATGGATAGGAATAGAGCTGAGTTATAAATAAAGCCAGAGAGAGAGGGGCAGGATGGCTCTAGCCAAGCCAAAGCGGGCTGGGACAGAGCAGAGCGGGGGGGTGTCTCTCTCTCATGCCGCGAGAGCTCGTCAGCTTCTTGGCAGTATTTCAAAAAAAAAATCCTCTGAAAGCCCTGGCGAGCCGAGCAGACATATTGAGACTAGAGACACACGGGGATGGCTGCCACCGCTTCGCTCCAAACGTAGCGCTCGCTCACCATGGTCGGAAGGTACCTCTCCTCAGGTATTTTTCCTGCTTTTCGCCCGTGATCCCCCTCTCTTTCTCTTTATTCGCTGGCCGTCTTTCACTGCGTTGTGCATTGTAGTGCACCATTTGCCTTCTAAATGCATGCAAGTACTAAGATAAGTGCGATTTGCAACGGAAAACATCCAAGCAGCGACAGACGGCATTCTGATTAATATCTTCATAAAGATAGTATTAGTGCTGCAGGGCTGATATAAACAGACTGTAGCTCAGAGCCTTTTTGGCTGTGATTCAGATTTGATAAAATGGCGTCCTGTACTACACCACAGAAGCCACACCGCTGTGTCAGAGACACACTGCCTCTCTCTCTCTCTCTCTCTCTCTCTCTCTCTCTCTCTCTCTCTCTCTCTCTCTCTCTCTCTCTCTCTCTCTCTCTCTCTCCCATTCTTTTCTAATCATTGGAAGAAGCCTAAGCTCTGCAGAGGGAGAGAGTGAGTGAGAGACAGCCAAAGCTTGCACACAAACAGTATCTCTCCCCAGTTATAGATCAGACAAAAGCAGAGGCTGTGTGTGTGCAGAAGTCCACTCCGCTCACACGTGCATGTAGAGGCACACCAAAAACAACAACAAGAGGGAACTGACGCGGCGGCAGAGTGATTACCACGGCAGGGCGTCTAGAGCGGCTGCTGCTTTTCCACTGACTCACTTCTTATGCACCAAGCTGCTTCAGGGGATAGTTCTATAACTGTTGTTACCCAAGCCTCTCTCAGCAGTGGTGTTTCTTTATTGGAAGAGAAAGAAATCCTACTGTTTGTGTTTGAGGTGTAGAGGCAGAGGCAGTAGAGAGATTTTTGAGGGGACTGGGAGGCAGTCTTCTGTACAGCAGGGGTGCAACGTTACAAAACATTCAGATATAAATGTTGTATTGTGTAGATTAGGTGTGCGTGTTTGTGATGTAGGACTGTGAGTCATGTCAGCTCTACACATTACATTTCTACCTGCATCATTGTGAACGTTTCACCTAATTGAATACACTCCAGGGCAGAGTGGTTGTCGGTCAAGCCAATTGTGTGTGAACCTGGGGTCAGGCCCAGACTGAGGCTGGACTGCAGGGATCAAATGTCAAGGGTTAGGACTGAGGATGGGCATCTTCGGATCTGCCGGTGGACTCCACCGTGGCTCCCACTTTATTCCAAGATGGCTGCATCTAGGGTAGAGCTGTTAAGATTACTAGGCTTGGGCGATATACCGTTTATACCGTATGCCGGGGGAATTTGAAATATACAGAGAGAAAAAAATGTATCCTAAGGACAACTCCCACAGCAGTCAACATTTCAACTAGGGTTCTCTTTGCCAAAATTAATATAAAAACTGTTTTCACTTTGTCATTATGGGGTATTGTGTATAGATTGATGAGATGGTTTATTTATTTTTTAACCATTTTAGAATAAGGCTGTAACGTAACAAAATGTGGAAAAAGTCAAGGGGTTTGAATACTTTCCGAATGCACTGATGGATAAAATATATTTGAGATTTTAGATTCTTCAAAGTAGCCACCCTTTGCCTTGATGACAGCTTTGCACACTCTTGGCATTCTCTCAACCAGCTTCATGAGATAGTCACCTGGAATGCATTTCAATTAACAGGTGTGCCTTCTTAAAAGTTAATTTGTGGAATTTCTTTCCTTCAGTTGTGTTGTGACAAGGTAGGGGGGGTATACAGAAGACAGCCCTAGCTTTGGACATGTTTTGAGCGAGTGTGCAATTGGCATGCTGACTGCAGGAATGTCCACCAGAGCCGTTGGCAGAGAATTGAATATTCAAGTCTCTACCATAAGCTGCCTCCAACGTCGTTTTAGAGAATTTGGCAGTACGTCCAACCGGCCTCACAACCGCAGACCACGTGTAACCACGCCAGCCCAGGAGCTCCACATTCGGCTTCTTCACCTGTGGGATCGTCTGAGACCAGCCACCCAGACAGCTGCTGAAACTGAGGAGTATTTCTGTATGTAATAAAGCCATTTTGTGGGGGATAACTCATTCTGACTGGCTAGGCCTGGCTCCCCAGTGGGCCTATGCCCTCCCAGGCCCACCCATGGCTGCGCCCCTGCCCATTCATGTGAAATCCATAGATTAGGGCCTAATTTATTTATTTAAATTGACTGATTTCCATAGTGTCCGTGTTTTCCTACGTAAATGGGAGAGTGCTTATAGTGTATGCTTTGATGTTTGTGTCGTCGGTATACATTAATGGTGCAACCAGTTTTCCCCCCTATATTTAGATGCCATTAACTGTTATATTATCTACTAGGTATGATGACATACTAACCTTTTCCCTTTCTCCCTCTCTCTCCATCCGCTCTCTCTCTCCCTCCATCCGCTCTCTCTCTCCATCCGCTCTCTCTCCCTCCATCCTCTCTCTCTCCATCCTCTCCCTCTCATCCAACAGAGCTGCCCCCACAGAGTGGCCCGGGAGCTCAGTATGAGAATCCTCACTTGGGACACCAGCCTGCCAATCGGAGTGCCACTTCCACCTCAGCGTCGGCCAATCACAGTGGCTGGGATACAGTGATCATCGACGAGAGTGACACCGAGGCCTGGCCCTCCATTTCCCGCAGCAGCCAGAGCCAGGGCCAGGGCCCTGCAGGAGGATGCCCCTCGGACACTGACCTTGTTGGTCCGGCCAGCAGCAGCAGTATGAGCATGGCCACGGGGGCCAACGGCCAGACAGGCCACTTTCCTGCCAACTACCCCAGCAGCAAAGGAGCCAGCTCTGGGCCCGGCGGCTCAGCCAATCACCCCGGGGCAGGCGTGGTCGGCATGGCATCCGGCCAGGGAGCAGCCAATCGGGGCTGGGGATCTGGTCCCGGTCCCTCCACCCATGGCCCTCCTCAGTCCTCCTCTGTCGGGGGTGGGGAGGGGAAGAGCGACGGCCCAATGGGAGGCGGGGGAGGCAGGGGTTGGGGCTCCTCTTCCTCCAACTTTAACTTGAACCTGAACCCCAACGCCAACCCCTCGGCCTGGCCCGTGCTGGGGCACGACGGGGGCGGAGGAGCAGGGGGAAGCAGCTCAGGGGGAGCCAACCCCAACCAACCCCCTTCTTCTCAACCCCCTCCTAACCTCTGCAACCCACCAGGCACCTCTCCCGCCCAGGGGAACGGCAACAGAGGAGGAACCATGGGGGGCGGCGCCGCCAACGGCAACCTGCCAGTAGGGGGAGGCAGCACATGGGGAGAACCATCTGAGCCACACCCCTCCTCGTCCACGAATGTGTCTTTCAGCTCAGAACCTCAGAACCTTAACACTGACGGACCAAATCATGCAAGCAAGCAACAGGAGCCCCCCATCCACAGCGTGCCCGGCTGGGGTGGCCCCTCCGGGGGCATGGGCTCCCTGGGCCAGCCTCCTCCTGGAGCTCCCCAGCTGGTCAACGGAGAGGACGGCAGCTCCGTCTGGGGCAGCAATGGAGACTCCAAGTCAGTCGCCTCCTCCGCAGAGGCTTCGGGCTGGGACTCTGGGGCCGGTGGCTGGGGGAGCCATGGAAGCAGTGGTGGGGGAACCTCTGGAGGCTGGGGAGGCCAGAGAAGCGGAGACGGCTGGGGGAAGCAGCATTCTGGCGAGGGCCAGGGAGGCTGGGACGCCCCCAGCTCTCCTCCCCAGCAGGCCAGCTCCTGGAGCACCCGAGCACCTAGCACCGCGGCGGCCAGCGAGGGCAGCAGCGAGGGCATGGACGGAGCAGGACACTCCCGCCGACAGGACCAGTCGTCCAGGGATGAGCCTGCCCCCCTGCTCCCTGCCCCTGACCTGGACCCCAGGGTGCTGTGCAACACAGGCTGGGGCCAGACACCCGTCCGCCAGCACACGTCCTGGGACATGGAGGAGGCGGCACGCACCCAACGAAAGGCAGACGCTGCCGGGACGGACTCCTGGGGAGGCTCTGGCCCCAACACCCCCACCGAGCCAGTCCAAGGGCCATCCAACCCCAACCACGGCCCCCCTCACCGGGCTGACCCCAAGAGTGAGGGTCCCGGGCCCGGTCCTCAGGCTGCCCCTGGCTGGGGTGGTTCCATGCCTCCAGCCAGCCAACCTGGCTCTGGCTGGGGCGAGCCACAGAGCAGCAAGAATCCCCCCAATGGTCCCGGAGGCTGGGGGAACCCCCCACCAGGAGGCCCCGGGCCAGGCCCCAACATGCCCAAAGCTGGGAGCCAGTCCTGGGGAACTCCAGAGGAGAAGTCCCCAAGCTGGGATGATCCCCACAGCAAGGCCCCCAAGCCCCAGGGCTGGGGAGATGGGCCCAAGCCGTCCCACAGCGGCTGGAGCAACAGCGCTGGAGGAGGGGGCAATGGAGGTGGAGGTGGAGGAGACTGGGGAGAGCCTGCAGATGGCAAGAAGAGCAGCCCCACCACGAACCCTCCCTGGGAGGGAGAAGGAGCAGGAGGCTGGAAAGAGAGCAACCGAGGCTGGGGAAAGCCTGGTCCGGGGGTGGTGGGAAATGTTGGAGGAGGTGGAGGCTGGGGAGAGCCAGCGATGGCCCTGCAGCGCCCAAGCGGCCCTGCCCAAGGATGGGGCGGCAAGCCCCAGGAGAGCTCCAATGGCAACAGCGGAGGAGTTAGAGGCGGTGGAGAAGGGAGCATGGGATCCTGGGGAGGCCCTGGCCCCGTGAAGCCCAGTGGATCAGGCCAGGGGGGCATCGGTGGAGGAGGAGGGGGCAAGCAGGACCCCTCAGGAGGAGAGCCCACGGGGTGGGAGGAACCTTCCCCACCCTCCATCCGACGCAAGATGGAGATTGACGACGGCACCTCGGCTTGGGGCGATCCAGGCACCTACAACAAGACGGTCAACCTCTGGGACAAGAACAACCCTGGGGGAGGAGTGCCACCCCAAGGTAGACCTCCAGGGAACGCCCCCCCAGGCCCCCCTGGAAACAACAACAACAACCACCCCCACCCACCACATCACCCTCCCCACCATCCTCACGCCTACCACGGCCCTCCACCACCCCTCCAGAGCCATGTGGGCCACAACCCCCAGGGCTCAGGCCAGAACAGTGGGCCCATGGACCCAGCCGTGCCTCACCAGACTGCACCTCCACCACACAGCAGACCACCCCTCATGGGTCCAGGTGAGAAGACATACTCTATGCATGGATGGCTTATAGTGTTACTGTGATTTTGTCTTGGTAATCTTGTCATTTGACAATGACATCTAGCTTTTAATCAAGAGTCTTACGAAGTTGAAACGTCTTGCAATGTTGGGTTTACGTTTTGTACATGTAGTCATGGGAGGAAAACAGTGTTGTGGGTTGTACTCTACTGTAGAGATAGCCTGCAGAGCTCTATCATACTATCCAGGTCTGTGCCCAAACAGTTTGAGCTTCTACTTCTAAAAAGCCACCTTTCCAGAAATAAGTCTCTCACTGTTGCCGCTTGCTACAGACCCCCCTCAGCCCGCAGCTGTGCCCTGGACACCATATGTGAATTGCTTGCCCCCCATTTATCCTCAGAGTTCGTACTGCTTGGTGACCTAAATTGGGAGATGCTTAACACCCCGTCCATCCTACAATCCAAACTAGATGCCCTCAATCTCACACAAATGATCAACGAACCTACCAGGTACAACCCTAAATCCGTAAACATGGGTACCCTCATAGATATCATCCTGACTAACTTACCCTCTAAATACACCTCCTTTGTCTTCAACCAGGATCTCAGCGATCACTGCCTTATTGCCTGCATCCGTAACGGGTCCGTGGTCAAACGACCACCCCTCATCACTGTCAAACGCTCCCTAAAACACTTCAGCGAGCAGGCCTTCCTAATTGACCTGGCCCAGGTATCCTGGATGGATATAGATCTCATTCCGTCAGTAGAGGATGCCTGGTTGTTCTTTGAGAGGAAATTACTTTTAATCTTAAATAAACATGCCCCATTCAAAAAAGACAGAACTAAGAACAGATATAGCCCCTGGTTCTCCTCAGACTTGACTGCCCTTGACCAGCACAAAAACATCCTGTGGCGTACTGCATTAGCATCAAATAGCCCCCGCGATATGCAACTCTTCAGGGAAGTTAGGAACCAATATACACAAGCAGTTAGGAAAGCAAAGGCTAACTTTTTCAAACAGAAATTTGCATCCTGTAGCACTAACTCCAAAAAGTTTTGGGACACTGTAAAGTCCATGGAGAATGAGAGCACTTCCTCCCAGCTGCCCACTGCACTGAGGCTAGGAAACACTATCACCACCGATAAATCTACAATAATCGAGAATTTCAACAATCATTTTGCTATGGCTGGCCATGCTTTCCACCTGGCTACCACTACCCCGCCCCGCTGCAACTTGCCCATGCCCCCCCCGCTTCTCCTTCACACAAATCCAGACAGCTGATGTTCTGAAAGAGCTGCAAAATCTGGACCCCTACAAATCATCTGGGCTAGACAATCTGGACCCTTTCTTTCTAAAACTAGCCGCCGAAATTGTCGCAAACCCTATTACTAGCCTGTTCAACCTCTCTTTCGTAACGTCTGAGATCCCCAGAGATTGGAAAGCTGCCGCGGTCATCCCCCTCTTCAAAGGGGGTGACACTCTAGATCCAAACTGTTACAGACCCATATCCATCCTGCCCTGCCTTTCGAAAGTTTTTGAAAGCCAAGTTAACAAACAGATCACCGACCATTTTGAATCCCACCGTACCTTCTCCGCTATTCAATCCGGTTTCCGAGCTGGTCATGGGTGCACTTCAGCCACGCTCAAGGTCCTAAACGATATTATAGACAGTACTGTGCAGCCGTCTTCATCGACCTGGCCAAGGCTTTCGACTCTGTCAACCACCGCATTCTTATTGGCAGACTAAATAGCCTTGGTTTCTCAAATGACTGCCTCGCCTGGTTCACCAACTACTTCTCAGATAGAGTTCAATGTGTCAAATCGGAGGGCCTGTTGTCTGGACCTATGGCAGTCTCTATGGGGGTGCCACAGGGTTCAATTATTGGGCCGACTCTTTTCTCTGTGTATATCAATGATGTCGCTCTTGCTGCTGGTGACTCTCAGATCCACCTCTACGCAGACGACACCATTTTGTATACATCTGGCCCTTCATTGGACACTGTGTTAACAAACCTCCAAACGAGCTTCAATGCCATACAACACTCCTTCAGTAGCCTCCAACTGCTCTTAAACACTAGTAAAACTAAATGCATGCTCTTCAATCGAACGCTGCTGGCACCCGCCCACCCGACTAGAATCACTACTCTCGATGGGTCTGACCTAGAGTATGTGGACAACTACAAATACCTAGGTGTCTGGTTAGACTGTAAACTCTCCTTCCAGACTCACATTAAGAATCTCCAATCCAAAGTTAAATCTAGAATCGGTTTCCTATTTCGCAACAAAGCCTCCTTCACTCATGCTGCCAAACATGCCCTCGTAAAACTGACTATCCTACCGATCCTTGACTTCGGCGATGTCATTTACAAAATAGCCTCCAACACTCTACTCAGCAAATTGGATGTAGTCTATCACAGTGCCATCCGTTTTGTCTCCAAAGCCCCATATACTACCCACCACTGTGACCTGTACGCTCTTGTTGGCTGGTCCTCACTACATATTCGTCGCCAAACCCACTGGCTCCAGGCCATCTATAAATCACTGCTAGGCAAATCCCCGCCTTATCTTAGCTCATTGGTCACCATAGCAACACCCACCCGTAGTATGCGCTCCAGCAGGTATATCTCACTGGTCATCCCCAAAGCCAACACCTCCTTTGGCCGCCATTCCTTCCAGTTCTCTGCTGCCAATGACTGGAACAAATTGCAAAAATCTCTGAAGCTGGAGACACTTATCTCCCTCACTAACTTTAAGCATCAGTTGTCAGAGCACCTTACCGATCACTGCACCTGTACACAGCCCATCTGAAATTAGCCCGCCCAACTACCTCATCCCTATATTGTTATTTATTTTGCTCATTTGCACCCCAGTATCTCTATTTGCACATCATCTCTTGCACATCTATCATTCCAGTGTTCATACTAATTGTAATTATTTTGCACTATAGCCTATTTATTGCCTTACCTCCATAACTTGCTACATTTGCACACACTGTATATATATTTTCTGTTGTATTTTTGACTTTATGTTTTGTTTTACCCCATATGTAACTCTGTGTTGTTGTTTTATCGCACTGCTTTGCTTTATCTTGGCCAGGTCGCAGTTGTAAATGAGAACTTGTTCTCAACTGGCTTACCTGGTTAAATAAAGGTGAAATAAAATAAAAAATAAAATAAAAGTACTCAAACCTAACAGGCAGAATGAATTCACTGTGCCAGGCCTGATAAAGATTAGTCATTTTGTTAAAAAGCAGCAGCTTAAAACACTTGTCGCAGTTCAATCAACTGTTACTATACTGTGCACACACAAGAACAAGGAAATAGCTGTGTATCCTATCTATGACTTAACACAAAATCTTGTTAGGTGGCGCACAGTGAACACATGCTAGGCTCCAAACCGTTGATCCATTTTAAAAGTAAAACCTCGCCCTCTTGGATTTCCATCTAAATTAATAACCAAATTGGCGAAAGCGATGCCAGCCCGCCCTGGCCCCACCCCCTTTACTTCTCTGAAGCTCGCTCTCCTCTGATTTCACAACAACAACACGGGCGCCCCCGTCTGTGTGCATAACCGTGGCAACCTCACGTGGGCACATGTGGCGGAGGAAGCCCAAGAATGCTGTTTACTAACCCTGCTTGTGAAAATAGCGATTGGAGCCGCAAAACGTTTGAGGTGTGGAGGAAGTGTGTGATTATAGGGGGAGCCGCCATCTGTCGGTAGTTAGAGGAGAGAAAGATAATTTAGACCCCCCCCCCTGCTGGTTCTGGCCAGTCACTGCCCCATATGCTGCTCTTTTATGCACCGCAATCAACCATGCAACACAAAATAATACAATACAAGTTTTGTGTCAATACAGTATACTTTGAAATATGTCTTTAGTTTCCTTCACTCCTTTCCCACATAACCCTGATACTTAAAATGACAGGCTAGGTTTTACACCTATTGAGTTCTTTAACGCCAGTGGTCATGAAGGAGAGGACATGAGGAAAGACTATTTAATCATGACTGAGAGAGTGAAATCTGATCCAGGAAGTAGATCTCCTCTTAGAGCGAGAGACACACTGGCACAGGCAGGGGGATAGGGCTGCCTGACTCTCAGCCAGGCCAACTGGTTACTACAGAGAGGGCCAAGAGTTAAACTGCCTCCTCTGTCCTAGCCTGGCTAAGGTCTAGCTTGGCCTGCTTAAACCAGGAAAAGAAAGAGGTTAGGAATGGTATAATTTAGCAATATGATTTTCTTAGTTTTCTTTTTTTACATTGTGATTGTTTAAACTTAGATATTTAGAATAAGGATGCACACAATGTTGAAATTGTGTGCAATACATACTTTTTTTTAGGTGTATGAATGGAGGTACATTCTCCTGTAGGAGTGCATGCTCAGATGGCATGTAAACAAAATGAAGCTAAGGTTCCAGAGCAAGGCTAGAGTGTTTTGGGTCCGTTGATCTCTGTACTGTTGTACAATCCAATCCATGTGTGCCCTTACCAAAGTCATCCTGTTCCTAGGCTGGAGGGAGCTGTCCAGTGCCCACCCCAAACCAGAGCCCTCCTGGGGGGAGCCTGCACCCCCTCCGGTCAGCGTGGACAACGGGACCTCCGCCTGGGGGAAACCCACCGGGAGCCATGGGGGCTGGGGCGGGGGTGACAACAGCCCCGAACCCTACAGACGGGGCAACCCACCCCTGGGATCTGCACCTTGCAAACCAGGTGAGGAGAACACTAGTACTTTTTTTTATAGATTAGATTTTTCCTGATTAATCGAAATTGCTGATGTTTTTACTAGGGCTGGGACCTCATGATATTACCTTCTTTTTTTTTTTTACATTTTATTCATTTAGCAGATGCTCTTATCCAAATCAACTTACAGGAACAATTAGGGTTAAGTACCTTGCTCAAGGGCACATCGACAGATTTTGCACATAGTTGGCTCGGGGATTCAAACCAGTGACCTTTCGATTACTGGCCCAACGCTCTTAACCGCTAGGCTACCTACAGGCTACCTTATGTGACGATAGGATATGTATTGCGATTCTCATGATTCTATAAGTATTGCGATTTGATACTGTGATTTTATTGCGTTTTGATTTTCCAAACATATTGCTCACTATATGTCTGCTGCAGAGGGACAAGAAAGCCATGAGGAAACAAGTTTTGATCAGTCATGGAAATAAAATTGCTGAAAACAAATTGGCTCCCTATTTAAAAACAAGATGAAGTACAAGCTATATTGGAAAAATACTGGAGTTTTGGTGCAGGTACAGCCAACTAGCGCAAAAATAATATTGCGATATTGTCGATACGACATCGTCAGAAATAATATCCCGATATGTAACTGTATCGATATTTTTACCTTGTAAAGGAAGTGTGTCTTAGATCTGTCTTGCAACACATAAAGGCTGCAGCATCGACTTAGTATGCAGCCACACTGACCTCTGGTGGCAGGCAGAATAGTCTTTCTATACCGAACTCTGAAATTTACCAGTGCATGGCTGTGCTATATAAAAAAAAATCAATCAACTGACAATTAAAATACCCTACTGTTAGAACCAATACAAATCAGAAATACAAATATATTATGTCATAATCCGTGGCGGCTGGTGACATAAAACGTAAGATAGTAACACAACACTTCCTTCTCTCCCTCTGCAGCTCCCAAATCTATGCAAGACGGCTGGGGAGGCGGAGGCGGCGGTGGAGGGGAGGACATGGGTCTGTCCGGGGGCCAGTGGGACCCTGACGATGGGGACATGTGGAGCAGCCAAGCCTCCCAGGAGAGCAATTCCTGGGGCAACAGACCCAGGAAGGGCCCACCCAAGGGGAAGATGCCGGGCAAGCAGGAGGAAGCCTGGATCATGACTCGCCTGATCAAGCAGCTGACAGACATGGGCTTCCCTGTGAGTGATACTACCTGCTACTACCTCTGGGGTCAAACTCCACACTGATGTAATCTGTATACATAGAAATATGATGATAATATAGTAATATAACAAGCCATTTAGCAGACAGTGTACAACAGTGAGTGCATACATTTTCGTATGGGTAGATCAGCGGGAATCGAACCCGCCATCCTGGCGTTGCTAGCTCCATGTTCTTACCAACTGAGCCACACAGGACCACACATACGCATGCATATTTGTGAGATATTTCTGCTGACAGATGTTTCTTGTGTGTGTTTGTGTGTCCAGAGGGATCCAGCCGAGGAGGCTCTGAAGAGGAACAACATGAACCTGGACCAGGCCATGAGTAAGTCTCTCTTCTCCCAGTCCTCAATACACTCTGTTAACTCCTTGTCCCTGATGTACTCCATGTCACTGACTGTATCAGTGTTGGTAATATCCCTGTGCGTTCTCTCTCTCTCTCTCTCTCTCTCTCTCTCTCTCTCTCTCTCTCTCTCTCTCTCTCTCTCTCTCTCTCTCTCTCTCTCTCTCTCTAGGTGCTCTGTTGGAGAAGAAGACAGAGCTGGACAGGCGGGGGATGGGCATGTCCGACTACAACAACGGTCTGATCAACAAGGGGCCAATGGGCTGCCGGCCTCCGCTCCTCTCCAAAGAGTCCTCCTCAGATCGCTCCCCTTTCCTCGACAAGGTAATGACTCCTGACCCCCCCCTAACCCCAGCATCACACACTCCGATACTGTCCATGGGTACTTCAATTAGAAGATGCTGTATAGCCAGGGCAGACATAGTGGTCTGGGGAACCATGGAAAATAACTAATCAAGGAATCAGACAAAAATATTTTTTAAAAGTCCAAATTATAAAAAAAAATATCAATAGTGTGTTTGTTCCATTCTTCACTAGTTATGAGGGGAGAGTTGCGGTTCTGTACAGGGCAAGGTTCAGTTTATGTATCCACCCATTGAGAGTGTAATGGTGGCACTCTCCCTCTGTGGCTGTCTGTGTCTGTCTGTGTGGGTGCAGGACGGTGTTGGTAGCCTGGTGGAGGACGTCCACACCTCCTCACCGTTTATGCCTTCCCCTGGCCCCCTCGGCCTGAAACTCCCATCTCTGTCCAGCCAGGGCCTGGGCGGCCCACAGGGCCTAGCCATGCAAAACTTGAACAACAGACAGGTAGGCAGCACACTGTCTACGGCTATGTGGGGTTTAGACAGCAGACAGGCAACAGACAGGTGCCATAGGCAGAATTGGGAGTGATGCGGACTTGAATGACAGACTGACTGGAAAATATACAAGTCTGAGAAGAGGAAGGTCTTGTTGGCATACTGATAGGCAGAGAGGGCGATGGACAGACATACAGACAAACTGGCAGGGGGCAGACAGAGCTAGAGGGAGCCTGTATGTAGGTTTGGATTTTTCACTGGGGTTTTGCATAGCCTGTTAAATCTTGTTGGACTTTTTAAACATCTAAATCAAATCAAAGTTTATTTGTCTCGTGCAATGGCTGTAAACGGTTCAGTGAAATGTTGACTTGCAGCTCTTCCTCTACAGTGCAGAATAAATGTCAAGTGGGTTCCTATCATCATTCTGTTCTCCCTCGTTTCCACCTCTCTCTCTCTCTCTCTCTCTCCCTACCCCAATCCCTCTCTCCCCACATCCCACCTCCCTCCCTCCCTCCCTCCCTCCCTCTCCTCCCTCCCAGATGCAGAGTGGAATGTTCGGCAGTAGCGGAGCAGCACAAGCCCGGTCCATGCAGCAGCCTCCTCCTCAGCCGTCAGTGCCGCCTCTCGGCTCCTCCCAGCCTAGTCTACACGCTCAAGTGCCTCAGTTTCTCTCCCCTCAGGTACACACACACAACACGGACCAGGGTTGCGAGAGGTTGTTATTAGACAGGTAGGGAGGGATCCTTTTTTGGGTTTGTCTTCCGTTTAGTGCCTAATGAATACGACCTGGTGAATACGACACACACCTCTCAGCCCCGTCTAAGTATCTCCCCTCACTCATACACACAAACACACTTGCACTCATACACACAAACACACACACACACACACATTGTTCAGCTCCCCTCAGCATAGTTTACGTGCCTAAGCGCCTCAGTCCTGTCCACCGTTTTTTTCTCCTACTTAGTTTATGGTTTCTAAAACCGTATCTTTTGGTCTCTCTCTTGTCTAGGTTCAAGCACAGCTCTTACAGTTTGCAGCAAAAAACATTGGTCTGAATCCTGCACTTTTAACCTCACCAATAAACCCTCAACATATGACCCTTTTGAACCAACTATACCAGCTGCAACTGGTGAGTCCCCTTCTGGTCTCCTCTCAGTTTACAGTAGCATTCCTCCATATAAAACACAATGCAGATACACTCTGTACACGCTTATATCATACATTTCTCCACTGCTTTGTTGCCTTAGAGATGTGAAAAACACTTGACTGATCGCATTCTGTAGCAACTACAAAATGTTGTGTGTGTATGTGTGCACGTGCGTGCAGTGGGGAAAAAAGTATTTAGTCAGCCACCAATTGTGCAAGTTCTCCCACTTAAAAAGAGAGAGGCCTGTAATTTTCATCATAGGTACACGTCAACTATGACAGACAAAATGAGAATATTTTTTCCAGAAAATCACATTGTAGGATTTTTAATGAATTTATTTGCAAATTATGGTGGAAAATAAGTATTTGGTCAATAACAAAAGTTTCTCAATACTTTGTTATATACCCTTTGTTGGCAATGACACAGGTCAAACGTTTTCTGTAAGTCTTCACAAGGTTTTCACACACTGTTGCTGGTATTTTGGCCCATTCCTCCATGCAGATCTCCTCTAGAGCAGTGATGTTTTGGGGCTGTCGCTGGGCAACATGGACTTTCAACTCCCTCCAAAGATTTTCTATGGGGTTGAGATCTGGAGACTGGCTAGGCCACTCCAGGACCTTGAAATGCTTCTTACGAAGCCACTCTTCGTTGCCCGGGCGGTATGTTTGGGATCATTGTCATGCTGAAAGACCCAGCCACGTTTCATCTTCAATGCCCTTGCTGATGGAAGGAGGTTTTCACTCAAAATCTCACGATACATGGCCCCATTCATTCTTTCCTTTACACGGATCAGTCGTCCTGGTCCCTTTGCAGAAAAACAGCCCCAAAGCATGATGTTTCCACCCCCATGCTTCACAGTAGGTATGGTGTTCTTTGGATGCAACTCAGCATTCATTGTCCTCCAAACACGACGAGTTGAGTTTTTACCAAAAAGTTATATTTTGGTTTCATCTGGCCATATGACATTCTCCCAATCCTCTTCTGGATCATCCAAATGCACTCTAGCAAACTTCAGACGGGCCTGGACATGTACTGGCTTAAGCAGGGGGACACATCTGGCACTGCAGGATTTGAGTCCCTGGCGGCGTAGTGTGTTACTGATGGTAGGCTTTGTTACTTTGGTCCCAGCTCTCTGCAGGTCATTCACTAGGTCCCCCCCGTGTGGTTCTGGGATTTTTGCTCACCGTTCTTGTGATCATTTTGACCCCACGGGGTGAGATCTTGCGTGGAGCCCCAGATCGAGGGAGATTATCAGTGGTCTTGTATGTCTTCCATTTCCTAATAATTGCTCCCACAGTTGATTTCTTCAAACCAAGCTGCTTACCTATTGCAGATTCAGTCTTCCCAGCCTGGTGCGGGTCTACAATTTTGTTTCTGGTGTCCTTTGACAGCTCTTTGGTCTTGGCCATAGTGGAGTTTGGAGTGTGACTGTTTGAGGTTGTGGACAGGTGTCTTTTATACTGATAACAAGTTCAAACAGGTGCCATTAATACAGGTAACGAGTGGAGGACAGAGGAGCCTCTTAAAGAAGTTGTTACAGGTCTGTGAGAGCCAGAAATCTTGCTTGTTTGTAGGTGACCAAATACTTATTTTCCACCATAATTTGCAAATAAATTCATTAAAAATCCTACAATGTGATTTTCTGGAGAAAAAAATTACAGGCCTCTCTCATCTTTTTAAGTGGGAGAACTTGCACAATTGGTGGCTGACTAAATACTTTTTTCCCCCACTGTATGTATATACATATGTGTGTGTCTGTGGATTTGTGTGTAAACGTATATTCCTCTGCAGGCGTACCAGCGTTTACAAATTCAGCAGCAGATGTTGCAGGCTCAGCGTAATGTTTCTGGCCCCATCCGACAGCAAGAGCAGCAAGTGAGTGTCCCTCTGTGACCCTTCCCTCTCTCTCAAATACAGCCCACTAGTTTTACCCATTGCTGCCTTTTTATATCTACTGATCCTGAACCCGGCCAGGCCTCATACTGGGGTAAAACCCAAATGTTTTACCATTCTACCATAGCAGAGGGCGTGTATGTGCTTTGCAGACATACCTGGGTTCCTAGTCTGGTGAATTTGAGAGAACCTGGTTGGCTAAACCCTAGTAAAAGCAGTGTTTGTATGTATAAGGGGCTATACTTGCCATTCTGTCTAGCAACTGTCCTATTGAATTTTTCCTGTGGTCTCTGCTGGCTCACAGATAAACTGACCACCATCTTTGTGTCGCTCTCTGATGTCACTTCCTCTTCCTGCAGGTTGCACGTACAATCAATAACATGCAGCAGCAGATCCAACAGCACCAGAGACAGCTGGCCCAGGCCCTGCTGATGAAGCAGCAGCAGCAGGCCCCCGGCTCCCTCTCCTCCTCCGGCCTGCACCACGGCCAAGGCAAATCAGCCCTGGACTTGTTCCCAGGCCACCCCCAGGCTCCGGGCCTACCCGACCTGCAGACCAAAGAGCAGCAGTCGTCCCCCAACTCCTACAGCCACTACCCTCTCTGTGAGTGGGGACTCTGTTCCACAACATGCACAACACATAGCAGTTCCACTGTGCTTGTTTGTGCTTTGGACAGTTGTTGACGTAAAAAGTGCAATATAAATACATTTGATTGATTGATAGCAGGACAGGGACTGGGTATGTTATCATTGTTACAGGTCCCAGATGATTGATTGGATTTATATAAAGTACCATAGCAACAAAGTGCAAAACAAGAAACTAGTGATTCATCCTTAATGCTTTATTGACTTGTCTTATCTGGTGTTACCTCCCTGTTTCACCTCTTCCCCCATCTCCCTCCCTCTCCCCTCTCTCTCCCCCCTCTTCTCTCTCTCTCTCTCTCTCTCTCTCTCACCCCTCCCTCTCTCTCTCCCCCCTCTTCCCTCTCTCTCTCTCCCCCCTCTTCCCTCTCTCTCTCTCCCCCCTCTTCCCTCTCGCTCTCTCCCCCCTCTTCCTCTCTCTCTCTTCCCGCTCTCTCTCTCTCTCCCCCCTCTTCCTCTCTCTCTTCCCTCTCTCTCTCTCTCCCCCTCTTCTCCCCCCTCTTCCCTCTCTCTCTCCCCCCTCTTCCCTCTCTCTCTCCCCCTCTTCCCTCTCTCTCCCCCCTCTTCCCTCTCTCTCTCCCCCCTCTTCCCCTCTCTCTTCCCCCTCTTCCCCTCTCTCTTCCCTCTCTCTTTCTCCCCCTCTTCTCCCTCCCCCCTCTCTCTCTCCCCCCTCTTCCCTCTCTCTCTCTCCCCCTCTCTCTCTCTCCCCCTCTTCCCTCTCTCTCTCTTCCCCCCTCTCTCTCCCCCTCTTCCTCTCTCCCTCTTCTCTCTCTCTCTCCCCCCTCTTCCCTCTCTCTCTTAACCCCTCTTCTCTCTCTCCCCCCTCTTCTCTCCCTCTCTCTCCCCTCCTCTCTCTCTCACCCCTCCCTCTCTCTCTCTCCCTCCCCCTCTTCCCTCTCTCTCCTCTCCTCCCTCTTCCCTCTCTCTCTCTCCCCCCTCTTCCCTCTCGCTCTCTCCCCCCTCTTCCTCTCTCTCTTCCTCTCTCTCTCTCCCCCTCTTCTCTCCCCCTCTTCCTCTCTCTCTCCCCCTCTCTCTCTCCCCCTCTTCCCCTCTCTCTCCCCCTCTTCCTCTCTCTCTCCCCCCTCTTCCCTCTCTCTCTCCCCCTCTTCCCCTCTCTCTCTCCCCCTCCCACCCTCTCTCTCCCCCCTCTTCCCTCTCTCCTCTCTCTCTCCCCCCTCTTCCCTCTCTCTCTCTCCCCCCTCTCTCTCTTCCCTCTCTCTCTCTCCCCCCTCTTCCCTCTCTCTCTCTCCCCCCTCTCTCTCTCCCCCTCTCTCTCTCCCCCTTCTCTCTCTCTCTCCCCCCCTCTTCCCTCTCTCTCTTAACCCCCTCTTCTCTCTCTCTCCCCCCTCTTCCCTCTCTCTCTCTCCCCCTCTCTCTCTTCCCTCTCTCTCTCTCCCCCCTCTTCCCCTCTCTCTCTCCCCCCCCTCTCTCTCCCCCTCTCTCTCTCCCCCTTCTCTCTCTCTCTCCCCCTCTTCCCTCTCTCTCTTAACCCCCTCTTCTCTCTCTCTCCCCCCTCTTCCTCTCCCTCTCCCCAGCTGGACTGAATCCTAACAGAATGCTAACCGCATGGGGGGGGCCTGTCCCATGAAGAGCCTCCCCAGCCCCAGTCGCCTCTCCCCCGGTGGACACACCCAAACTCCATGGACAGCCTCTCTGGGGCTCATCCCCTCTGGAGCCCAGCCTGGGCAAGCATGGTGCGAGCTGTTGATACCGTATTGCCCAATATTCCCGGGACAATAAAGATTTATTGAACTGAACTGAACTGAGCTGGACTGAGTAGGGTGGGAATATGAAAAGCATGATGACTTAACCAACTTCCTGGTTCCCCTCTCTGCGGTTCCAGCCTGGCCCCCCCCGAAGCTCCCCCAGTTGGATGATGGGTACAGCCCCTCCGGCATGATGCCTGGCTCGGAGTCCCCCACCAACCCCCTGGTGCCCCCAGACAGTTGGGGCCCAGGGCAAGAACCCCCAGCGACAAGATGGTCAACTTGGTACCAACATCGCCTGGCCTCCAGGTCAGTTGGTGGCATAACAGTCCTGGACAGCTTCAGTGACTGCTTACTGTCCAGCCAAAAACCATTCTCACCTAATATGGTTATCATAGAATTGATGTAGCCAAATTAGTTCTGTTTTCCAAGTTAATTTATCAGATGAATTTATCAGAAAGGGGTTTAGTTTCGTCGAAGCACCACATTTTTTATACAGTTACATTACTTAACCCAGGTAATCATGTAAATGATCGAGAGGAATGACAATTGTAGTACTTCTGAATCATCACTTTCTGTTTTCATCACTTCACTCCTCCAAGAGTTCTGCCCACGGAGTGTAGCCCTGGAAGGAACCACCAGCTATCATCGACAGACTTGACCCAACATGACCGGGGAGCGTTCCCCGCCCGGCGACCCACCATCAACACCAACATCCAGGGCGTCAGCGCGCTACCTGCAGAAGACCGCAGCAGAGGTGAGGAGGAGGGACGAGGGAAGCAGAGGAGGGAGAGGAGGTGGAGATGATGATGAGGAGGGTGGAGAGGGAGAAAAAGACGGAGGAGAGGAGGGAAAGGAAGAGTGGGTTTGAGAGGTAGAGAGAGGGAGGAGATGGTGAGAAAGGGACAGGAGAGGAGAGGCGTGAGAAGGGGGAGAGAGGAAAAAGGACAGAAAGGAGTGAGAGAGAGATGGAGAAAGAGGAGGGAGAGCTGGGGGGGTATGGGACCGACGATGAATAATTCAAAGAAAACTGCTGCAGGCCAAAACAGATAGTGTGCCTGCAATGTATCCCAATGTATTGGGGAGACTGAATATCAGTAACAGTTGGGTCACCGGAGGGAACCTGCTATTTTTCTTCTGTTCCTGCTTCTTCTTCTTCTTCTCTTCTTCACTTATCTGCATGTACAATCTGTTGACACTCGTACAGTGAGGGAAAAAAGTATTTGATCCCCTGCTGATTTTGTACGTTTGCCCACTGACAAATAAATTATCAGTCTATAATTTTAATGGTAGGTTTATTTCAACAGTGAGAGACAGAATAACAACAAAAAAATCCAGATTTTTTTTAATAAATTGATTTGTATTTTAATGAGGGAAATAAGTATTTGACCCCCTCTCAATCAGAAAGATTTCTGGCTCCCAGGTGTCTTTTATACAGGTAACGAGTAGAGATTAGGAGCACACTCTTAAAGGGAGTGCTCCTAATCTCAATTGTCTGCACCTACATAAAAACACCACTGTCCACGAGAAGCAATCAATCAATCAGATTCCAAACTCTCCACCATGGCCAAGACCAAAGAGCTCTCCGAGGATGTCAGGGGACAAGATTTGTAGACCTAACAAGGCTAGAATGGGCTACAAGACCATCCATAAGCAGCTTAGTGAGAAAGAGTGACAACGGATTGGAGTGCGATTATTCGCAAATGGACGAAACAAAAGAATGTCAGTCTCCCTCGGCCTGGGGCTCCATGCAAGATCTCACCTCGTGGAGTTGCAATGATCATGTGAAACGGTGAGAATCAGCCCAGAACTTCATGGGAGGATCTTGTCCAATGGGAGAAGTCTCAAGGCAGCTGAGACCATAGTCACCAAGAAAACAATTGGTAACACACTAGGCCGTGAAGGACTGAAATCCTGCAGCGCCCGCAGGTCCCCCCTGCTCAAGAAAGCACATATACATGCCCGTCTGAAGTTTGCCAATGAACGTCTGAATGATTCAGAGGAGAACTGGAGTGAAAGTGTTGTGGTCAGATGAGACCAAAATCGAGCTCTTTGGCATCAACTCAACTTCAGCTGTGTTTGGAGGAGGAGGAATGCTGCCTATGACCCCCAGAACACTGCATCCCCCTCGTCAACCATGGAGGTGAAACATTATGCTTTGGGGGTGTTTTTCTGGTAGAGGACAGAACCCAACTTCACACGCATCAAAGAGACTGATGGACGGCGCCATGTACCGTCAAATAGTGAGTGAGACCACCTTCCCTCAGCCAGTGCCTTGAGTAATGGGTCGTGGATGGGTATTCCAGCATGACAATGACCCAAAACACACGGCCAAGGCAACAAAGGAGTGGCTCAAGAAGAAGCACATTAAGGACCTGGGTGGCCTAGCCAGTCTCCAGACCTTAATCCCATAGAAAATCTGTGGAGGCTGAAGGTTCGAGTTGCCAAAGCGTCAAACTCAAAGCCTTAATGACTTGGAGAAGATCTGCAAGAGGAGTGGGACAAAATCCCTCCTGAGATGTGTGCAAACCTGGTAGCCCAGCTACAAGAAACGTCTGACCTCGATTGCCAACAAGGTTTTGCCACCAAGTACTAAGTCATGTTTTGCAGAGGGTCCAAATACTTATTTAAAATGCCGTCAATTTATAACATTTTTGACATCGTTTTTCTGGATTCTTTGTTGTTATTCTGTCTCTCACTGTTCAAATAAACCTGCCATTAAAATTATAGACTGATCATGTCTTTGTCAGTGGGCAAATGTTCAAAATCAGCAGGGGATCAAAATACTTTTTCCCTCACTGTATATCTACACTACTAGGTCATCTTATTCCCAACTCTTTAATTTCTCCCATATCACACAGCCACAGAGCACCCAGCTATTCAGTCATCCCACTTTCATTTATTGTTTTCTTTATTAGATTCTTTTTTCTACCAATCCCTTCTTCTTCTGTTTTTGTTTTGCTGGACGCAATGCCCCCATAGGCTCCTCCCCACCTCATCTCAGAATGAGGCCCTGCCCCCCCTCCACGTTGGCCCAGTCCCAGTGCGTACTCTAGCTCGTTCAGTCCTATCGTCCCCGGAAACGGGCGTCCCAGGTACACAGTTTGTCGGAGTGGCGATCGCCTCTAACCACTGATACAGGGGTCAAATCTTATAAATGCCGTATTCTGAGTGGTTATGTTTAGGATCAGGTGATAAAATAATCTGGTCCTAGATCTGTGGGTAGGGGTGACTTCCGCTTTGAGCTAGTTTGTCCACCTGCCCCCATCAGGTGTTGATGCTTGTCCCAACCCTCCCTTTCCTCCTCCAGCCCTGTCTCTGGTGGCACAGTACCTGGTCCAGAGAGGAGGACCCCATCATAATCGCATCCGTTTGTGTGCCCCTCCCTCTTTAGTA